>NC_066617.1:307541498-307715895 GCF_025201925.1 Gopherus flavomarginatus
AGGAACACAACAATGTCATGATGAACACGTGGAATACAAAACTCTATACTGGCTGCCTGCTCCACTCTTATAGATTAGCACAGATCCATTGAAGTCAGTGGAGCGGAGGATCTGTGTTGTAAGCTCAAAAGGTCCTCTTTTGTTAAAGAAAAGCATGTCTGTTCTTAATATTACATTGAAGAAATATTTCCACAGTATTTCATCCTTCTAAATAGTATTTTCTGGATAAGAGAGATCAGTCAAAATTGAAGAAAATATATTAGATTTAGTGCTTATGAATGGGCATAACTTGGTAGTATGTATAGATTCATTTGCCTTTTCCTCTTTTTTATACCTTTTTGGATGCATACCATATCCAGGGCTCATGGTCAATTGCACCTGGAAAGAACTCATATAGGCTATTGAATAGTCATTTGACGGAACTTGCTTGGAAGATGCACATTAGGCCAATTACATAAAAAGCCTCCTGTAAATGTGGCATAAGGTTTCTATGAAAATAATTCACTATGCAAGAGTATTCCAAAATCGAATCTAATAAAGTTGGATAGAAAAATCTATTATACCAGTCTGGAATTCAAAGTATCATAAACTGGGGAAATGTGCAAGCAACATTAAACAAGACAAGCAAAATGTAATCCAGAGCACTTATAACCAAAACAGAGAATAAGGAATGGAAGAATAAAAGTGGGAAAGCAGTCAAATGCTTCCACCATTAATAGATCTACTTTAAAAAAATCAATTCCATGCAAAGTTAGAAAGATGTCAGAAAGGAGCAATTATTCATGGCTAATTACTTTTTAGAGGATGATGACAACGGTTTAGTTTTCTCTGGTATTGATGAAGAAAACCTCTAGGGAAATCATTTGCAAAGGTTACCAAGGATATGAATTATTCTCTGGTATGTATGAAGTACAAGAATACGAAAGAATGAGTAAAATACTGGTATAGTGAAGGTCATCAAGACAACTCAGCTAATAGCATAAATTACCGTTTTTAGAAATTCCAACATGCCATCACTATGTCTAACAATGAATTGTCTCCTGGAATTTTCAATTTGTTATGAACTGTTCAGAGTCTCAGCAGAAGGCTGACTTAAAATAATTTGCTTCAAGAGAATAGTGAAAGGAGAAATTACAGAAATCATCTGTAGTTACCCCTATGCGTGAATTAGGGAAAAATCCCTATAGACAGTCCTGTAGTGGGGTCAGTTCTGTTCATAACTTATGAGGAATTGTGTGTGTAATCCCTTGTGACTCTTTTTCCTCTTCAGCATGTGTCCCATAGCTTTAGCCAGTCTAGCTTCTCTATTGGCCAGACCCGTGGCTTCATCATTGGGAGCTCCCCCTTCCAGTATTTTATTCCTGATCTTACATACCCCCACCTTTTGTTGGCTTACACACAAATTAAACTGCCTCACTGCTTAGGAAATTAGTCTAGCTCACAGCTCTTTCAAGCACCTTTATCCCAAGAGACTCTCTGCCCTAATTTGCTTTCAATTCCTTATTAGTTGATCATTCCTCTAAGCTCCCTCATGTCCTATCTACAATACATTATGATGTTTGAAAATCTGATCAGATATTAAACAAGGATGCCTATATTGCCGACCCTGATTGTTGTTTCTTCTCCTACGTCTTTTATGCCTGTAAATCTACTCATTCCCACCTGTGCAACATTGCTTGTCTATTCTTCTGCTGTGTCTCCATCTCGGCTGAAAACTCCTTTCATGTTCCCATTTGATTCCATTTTAGTTTCACCAAGTTACATGCCAATATCTATATCTCTCTATGACATTTACTTACAACTTGAACGGGTAGTTAAGGAGGTTCGATATCAGCTATCAATTCCTTTATAGCTCCTGGATTTGTTAAGAAGTTAAGTGTCAATTTCTGTATTGTCTATCTAATGAATTTATTTGCACTCTGAATCAATTAATGGAGATGTTACCAGATAGCCCACTATTTTATTATAAATAAGAGAGAACATTTTATTTAATATGAGAATGGATTTAAGGAAATATCACCAAGCTTATTATCAGCTGCTCAGATGTCTGCTAGAAATGAGACGGTAGGTAAAAATACCTTGATTAGACATTTGAGCAAAGCATGTGATACTGTTCCAAATGAAGAAATTAATATTCAAATTATAAGGTACTAAAATAAACAAAAGGCCCAGCCTGCCATCTTCCTGGTACGTTTTGATGTTCGGTGCTATTTATCTTACAATAAGCAATTCATCTAGGGACATGACTTGAATATGCTGTCTATTCTTTTCTGAGCTGCTTTCCTACTGGGGGAGTCTCAACTGCTATGCCAAAGGAAATAAAAGGAGACGAATCCAGGATGAGGACACAGGATGGGAGAAAAGTGAGGTCCAAGGGCCTGATGCAAAGCGCAGCTCCTTCTAAGAGTATGTCTATATTGCAATCACAGGATACGATTATAGCTCAAGCCAACATACCCAAGCCATCTTGAATCTAGCGAGCTTAGATCCCGGAACAGTGCAGCTAAAGCAGTGCATGCTTCAGCATGGGTTGTATAAACCCACCTGGAACCCTGGAACTGCTTGTGGGGGTGGCCAATACTGGAGCTCACGATGCCACAACTTTACTGTTCCCATACCTGAGCTCACTTGATTAAAACTAGATCAGGTATGCTGGCTTGAGCTGTAATCACACCCTAGGACTGTGGTCTAGACCTAGTCTAAGTCTCTCACTAAAGGAGGGTCTGAGGCAAAGAGAATGTTGATTGGCTGTCAGGCAGTGTAAGAAGAGGAGAGTGTCCCATTAATGGCCCTGCTGACCCTGGCAGCCAATAAAATCAATGGAAATCTGTAGGGTTAAATCAACAATAAACTGGTATAAAAGGAGAATCAGACCCTTTGTATTAGAAATAAAACTGCTTATTTGACTGAAGCTTATACACTTCCTGTGTTTGAGATATATTTATGGCCTCACCGATCTTAAACCTGGTGCAAAGAGCAGTGAAAATTTAACTTAAATGTTTTCTATATAAACTATCAGAATCCAATTCTGTAGGTGAAAAGTCTGATATCCAGGTATATCCCCAAAGGGTAAAGGTATAACCTGCCTTTCTGGTAATGGAGATTGAGTTCCTTGCACCTTGGTCATTTACATCCGTACAATGTGAATGTAAAATACTACCGAATGAAAATAGCGCAAGGCAGTGAAGAATCAGGCCCCCGGACTGACAGTCTGCCACTCCCAAAGATTGCTAGGATATGAGTAGTAGGGAACCAAACATTACAAAATACTAGTACAAAGACCAATAATAATGTGAAGCAGAAAGCACAGTAGCCATCAGTTTTTAAGCAGTTACACAATTACAACAATCACATTTGTATCAATTCTTCTTTCAGTTCCTCTTGTTCTTCCGGACAGTCACTGTTGTTCTTTTAGAGATAGCATATGGTTTCAAACGATTGATATGTAGTCCTTTAAATGATTAATTTGCAAAGTGTGTGTGTGTGTGTATTTGTTTGCATGGACATTTAAGTTTCATTTGGTAAGCCAGAGGTGAAAGTGAAAAGATGTTCATGAAAAGCAGAAAAAAGATTGTAACATATCTAGACCATCTGTTAAAATGGTATTAAAAGTTATAAATTCCTAAGCATAATGTTTGACAGTAAACATTCATGGAAGCAATAGATCCATTATAAAAATGCTAGAAGTGCATACATCTCATTGACTATTTATCATTAACTGCATGGGATGCTGATAGGAAATGTCTGGCTATAATTTATATTTCTGATGGCTCTCAAATCTATTACTCACCTTTCTCTAGTTTTATAGCTCCTCTGGACAGAACGGAAATTGAACAGCCAGAGTAGCTTCTGGAGGGGATTTTTTTTCTCTATTATCTCATCCTTCCAGACTGAGCTGGACCTTACCTGTAATCAGACCTTTGCTGCCAAAGTGTTTCTCAGAAAGTGAAGTTTAAATTTAAAAAATAAAAAAACCAAAATGATATTGCATTAACTCAAAATTAAACCTTAAAGTAATTTTAATCCAATATCTAAACAAAAACTGTGGATCAACTTCCAAAGTCCTTGGTTCAGTTGTCAGGAAAAATTCTCATGGAAGTCATTGGGAGTTTTGAAAGAGTATGGACTTGAAAATTAAGTCCCTGGAAAATAATGGGAAAATATATTCCAAAGTGCTGAAGAAATGAAGGGAATACTGAGAGTTTCAAGAATGCATACAATAAAAAGGAAAAGATAAGAAAATGGTTAGGGCAAGAAACAATGCTGTTTCAGACGATTCAAGAAAAATGATAGGGATGGTTTGAACACCCTGTGAAGAGTGGCCCAAAAGGGTCCCCTACAAGGCAAGACATACCAGATTGAAAGGAACTAGAAAAAAGAGGAAGACAAAAACTGGATGAAGAATTGGAAAGAAAGAGTGAAGAATACATAGAACAAAACGATTTAAAGATGAATGAAGCCATGACACTTATGCATGAGCAGTAGTGTTGGGCAGACTTCACTCAACCCCACTGGCACTGTTGAGATGATGGTCAGGAATCAAAGAAGATATTCAAAATATTAAGTAAACCAAAGAGTTTTAGGACTTAGTTCTGCCATTAAGTCACAGCCTCAAGTAATTTATTCCTGGAATCAGCTTCATTTAACCAAACCCCTGTGCCCACAAAGGGTTGATTCCAAGATCAGGGTTCAAGTCTGCATACAGATCTGATGAACAGAATAAAAATCTATACCTCGAAATTCATTTAATTCAAAACAGAATACAAACTATTTGTTACCAACATCTGTGGCAGATATTGTGCCAGTTTAACCTATACAGAGAGAAAGAGAGGGAAAGAGACGGAGAGAGAGTCACCAAGGAGCCCAAATAAGAGAAAATCTTAGAGAAATGTCAGTAGTAGGACTTCATCTCCATTTCTTGATGCCAGGAGTAGGAGGACATGAAAGGAGTTTCTACACCCAACCTTTCCCTGTTCATGAAGCTAACTTTCCAAACAGGTGTATGGCAGAAGATGATATCTGCTGTGACTTGCCTCCTTACCTTACATCCGCTGCTTTGTGCTTAGGGGCTGTGCCTGGGTGCAAAGGTCTATCCATAGTGTTCTAGTTGCAGGATCAAGTCTCAAATCTTCACATAATTTGTTTTAAAATATATAAATTATAAAAAGATGGGCCTGAACTGGAACATGACATTGAACTTAGGAGAAGCTCCAGTCCATCCAGACCCATCTCTAGGGGAGAAAAAATGAGAAGGTTATTTTTTTCTGCTGTGGATATTTGATGTAATCAAAGCTACAAAAAGATCTGACATCATTGTAGAACTTTTTGTTATCGAGTCTCTAAGGTCAGGCATCTTCTTTGTGCAAATCCATTACTATCATAAAAATAGATTTTCTGTAGAAAACAGCATGTTATCTTGGAAAATCTTGTATCTTTCTCTAACTGAAATACTAAGAGAGACTGTCATTTGTATTGATAGCTTTCCTGTGATTTGGGTTGGAGGTGGGGAAGTGAATAAAGTGACAAGGTACATTATACAGCTGAAAGTCCCTAAGTAATGAAGAACCAAATGTTAAATTACAGTATAACTATCTAAATCAAAGTTATTTTCTTTACAATACAAGAAAGGTTTAAGTGAGTGTCAGATGTGATCATTACTAGGCAGGAAATTATTATTCAAAAATTGTGTGATGATGAATTAAACCACATGCTGTAGCTAAGTCATCCATAATAGGCTGTGTCTAGGGTGCTGCCATTAAAATCAGAGATCTTGAAGCTACATTATATCTGGAAGTGAGAAATCCAGAGC
This sequence comes from Gopherus flavomarginatus, assembly GCF_025201925.1. Taxonomy (NCBI): domain Eukaryota; kingdom Metazoa; phylum Chordata; order Testudines; family Testudinidae; genus Gopherus; species Gopherus flavomarginatus. Next base: position 307,547,308 of record NC_066617.1, read on the forward strand.
TGTTAGAAGTATTTTGTTATCTTCAATAACTTGCAGGCACTTGAAAAATAATCCTATTATTAGCATTACCAACAAGCTCAATTATAGCATTGTTGTTGCTGTCTATGCAATGTCCTACTGACAGGTGTGCCATACCAGGCAGGCCCCTGTCCCTGAAACTCATCGTCTAAACGCGATGGTCAAAGAGAGTTTTTCCATTTACTCCAAGAGGCTTTGGATCCAATCCGAATGGTGCATGAAATATGTAACATACAGAGCCCTCAGAGGGCAAGGCAAAAGAAGCTAGTTTCAAGGAAAGATTTGTAGGAGGAGACTGGTCACATGGGAAAAGAGAGATCACTTTAGCCTAGAGAATTGTATGAGAAAAAGCATGGAGTCAAGAGAGAAGATGAGGAAAAGCTTGAATCTGATACCAAAATAGAAAGGCAGTCTGTGGAAAGATTAGAGCAGGGGAGCAATACGGTTGTAGTAGTGAGATAGGAAAATTATTTAATTGTGGCATTTGGGGTAGATTGAAATATATGTAGATGAAAGACTGGGAAGACGCTGGTTAAAATTTTGCGCTATTGAAGGTGAGAGCTGGTTTAAAGTTGTGCTTGAGGGGAAGAGTCAAATTTTAGAGCCATGGAAGTTAACATGGGGATGACTGGCAGAGAAACTAAAAAATGACACACAGGCTGTGCGTAGAACCATTCAGGAGTTTTTCAACCCACACAAAATATTTTTGTTGGAAAATTCCAGTTAATCAAAACTATTTCAGGTCCAGGATGGAATTTCTGAGAGAAAAAGGGATCCAGAATAGCAAATAGCCTGTTCGTTAGGGCACTAGGCTAGGATGTGAAAAACCCCAGTTCACATGCCTGCACTGAACCAGGCAAGTCAGAGAGTCTGTTTCTGTCAAGGTATGATTCCCCCACTCTGAACCTTAGTGTCCAAAAGATGGGGTACCTGCATGAACCCCTCTAAGCTTAATTACTAGCTTAGAAATGGTAGAGCTGCCACCACCCAAAAATATAGTGTTTTGGGACACTTTCTGGCCCCCAAACTCTTCCCTGGGGACCCCCAGACCCAAACCCCTTGGATCTCAAAACAAAGGAAAATAGACCATGTGACGGTGCACGGCCAGGGCTTGACCCTCCCTGGGGAGGAGGGGAGCCACATCGCCTCACTACGCGTCATCGGAAGGCCTCTGCCCTCGAGGTTGAGCGGTCAACAGTCTGGGCAGCTCAGACCCTGTAGACAGGACCGAACACGGGCACAGTCAGAAGGGGGCCCAGCCCTTGGTTCGGGCGGGGCACCAAACGCAAAGGTACAGTAGCTCAGACCCTTGCGACTCAGGGCCAAGCAGTTAGCAGTTCAGGCAGCTCAGGCCCTGTAGACAGGACCGAGCAGTGGCACAGTCAAAGGGGGCCCAGCCCTTGGTTCGGGCAGGGTACCAAACACACAGGTACAGTAGCTCAGACCCTTGTGACTCAGGGCCAAGCAGTTAGCCGTTCAGGCAGCTCGGGCCCTGTAGACAGGACCGAGCAGTGGCACAGTCAAAGGGGGGCCCAGCCCTTGGTTCGGGTGGGGCACCAAACACACAGGTACAGTAGCTCAGACCCTTGTGACTCAGGGCCAAGCAGTTATCAGTTCAGGCATTGATGGCCTCCTTAGGCCGGGGAGAGGGGGCAGGGGGAACGCAGGCCCACCCACTCCACTGCGTTCCAGCCCGGGGCCCTAGCAGCGGTTAACGCCATTAACGGTCAGTGGGGAATCCTGACCGAAACACACTGACATGGGTTCCGGCATACTTGCAATCTGACTGGGGTCAGCTGCCCCGGGCTACTTCCTATCTCCCACTCTGGTCCTACCAGGTTCTTAAAAAGGAAAAGCTTTTAATTAAAGAAAGAGAAAAAAGTAAAAATTATCTCTGTAAAATCAAGATGGAAAATGTTACAGGGTCTTTCAGCTTATAGACACTAGAGAGAAAATGTAACAGGGTCTTTCAGCTTATAGACACTAGAGAGAAGCCTCCCTCCAGCACAAATACAAGTTGCAGCAAACAGAGATACAATCCTTCCAGCAAAATACACATTTGCAAATAAAGAAAACAAACATAAATCTAATCCACTTTCTACCTATTACTTACTATTTGAATAGACGAGACTTTTTTAGAAGATTGGAGAGTTTGTATACATGTCTGGTCCCTCCCAGACCCCAGAGAGAACAAAGAAAAACCCAAAAAGCACAAACAAAGGCTTCCCTCCACCGAGATTTGAAAGTATCTTGTCTCCTGATTAGTCCTTTGGTCAGGTGTTCCAGGTTTACTGAGCTAGTTAACCCTTTACAGGTAAAAGAGACATTAACCCTTAACCATCTGTTTATGACAGTCTCTCTCTCTGGTCAAAGGAGTATTTAATTATATATACAAAATGGAACAGTCCAGCTGGGAAGACTGAGAAAAAAATTGACTCTATAGCCCAGTGATTCAAAGCAAGGACTTGAAATGGGAACTCCCCATCCCAGCTGAGTGCCCTAACTATTGGGCTATTAGCTATTTTTGTGGGAAAACTATCAAAGGGTCTTGTTTTATTCTGATGCTGAACTAAAATGATTTTCATGACCTCTATATTTGTTGTGAATTAGAATCCTTGTTTTTCAGCCAGCCTTAGTTGTGCTCCTAGATATTGGAGAGAATTGTGTTGTTATCAATAGCAGTGATGTGGGGAGAAAGACAAGAGAGCTTGGGATGCAAAGCAGATTTGGTTCTCACCTCCAGGGGCCTTAGTGGAATTTGCTTTTGGCTAAAAAGGAATTTTCTGAGGACCTTGAGGCATTTTTAATAAAGCAAGTCATACCACATGATAGTTAGAAATTATCACTTGGGTCAACCAGTCTAATCTGGTATATTTTGCATGGCTAATCACTACATCATTCCTAAATCCTATACCTGATCTAATATGTTTCCAAATATCTGTCATATAACTTGATGCAGTGCCCTTGTGCATTCAGCTTCTCCACAAACTGCAGCTTTCCTGTCTAACCTGCAGGGAAACAGTAGACTGGCCAGACAATCAAAATACAGGTTTTTGAAAAGGTCAAAGGATTCCAGCAAAATACTATATTTCGTGTAGTGTATAAAGCATGAAAATGTTGATATTTCATTATGGGGGGTGGGGATTGTTACAGAAACAGAATCTGACATAACATTTTTTATATACTTGTGACAAAGACTGTGTCAAAAATGGGAACAGGCAGCAACCTAACAGTCTGATTATTGTTTTTGCTTTTAATTCTTTTGTCTTCTTTGGAAGCCTCTAATCAACCTGAATCGTTAGTTAACTGAAATATTATCTTGTATATCTCATAGCAGGGCTATCATTTGTAAGGAATGTGAAGAACAAATGCCACTTGCCTGTGTAGGTCCCTTTCAAACTCAAACAAGTAAAGCTACTCAGCTAGTTTATTTCCACACACCTTTTTGCCACAGCAGCGATACACCACAGAAGGCTTTGAGCCTATTAATAAGAGCAGCTCTTGGAGCCTTCTTGGTTCTAACAATTCCATTGCAGGTAAATAGGCAGCAGAAATTTAAAAAGTGCAGCAGTTAAAGGAACAGAAATAACAGATCTGGATTCAGAGAAAACTAGATACAAAATTGTGTTTTGAGGAAGAGGTGACCTTATCTCTCAAGGGATGTGCGGGGTCATTTCTCAGGCCTCACAGTATACTAGAGGACTTTATTAATTACGGGTGTGCCAAATATCACATATCATTTGAGAGTATTCAGCCAGATACTTCTAATGATAGCTGGATAAAGCCAAAAGAGTAGACAGCAATAAATAATAGACATATGTACCATATTTGATTGCTCATTTAATCAGGTTGTTAGTCATAAGAAAAATCAAGAGCAACAATTAATGAACCTCATTTCCTTGCAAAAGAGAACACGTTATTTAGATATTCCTATTCCCATTACCAACACACATTATGAAATTAACACCGAAGATCTGCTTTGGATTAAACTCAACTACCAAAATTTCAGTCTATCCCTAATCACACCTAGAGGTTTTTATTCCTATGTTTTATAAAGATGGTTTGACAATTAAATCTATTTTGAAAAGAATTACCTTGTCTGATATAAAATAACTTGCTGCTGTTTCTAAACCAACCTGCAAGGCGTCCCAGGAGATGCAGAGGTAGGCCTTACTGAAGAGCTTATTGGGGTTATATGGAGTTTGGTGTGGGAGCATTGTTTGTGCACAGCAAAGAACGGTTGCATATTTATGGTGATTCTTTCCAGTGGCTTGGATGGACTTCAGATGATCATCTGAGCTTTCATATCCATATCAGTATGGAACCCAAACATTGACTCAGTTGAGGTTCATCCATCCCTTTTGCACATGGTTTGAAAATCTCTTACTTCTACTCCATACACAGTGGGCGGCATGTGAATTTGCATGTACAATACTCATTTTACAATGTATGCATATGGAATTTAACTTTTTCTTTTAAGTCTAGCCCATAGGTCAGTGGGGTTATAAATTCATTTGTACATTTTTCTGGCTGTTTTTTTTAATTGTATAATTGTTAGTATATGTGGCAACTGACATTCCAGGCACTGTTGTTCTGTTCTAGTCTATGCCACTGTTACAACTAATGTCAGAGAGGGTTCATATGTGCCTCTCATTGCATTAGTTCTCAGATGAATATGAAATCAAAATGTTGATACACAAAATATGTTAAACACTTCAATATAATGTGCCATCTTCCCCTCTTCAATATTCTGCAATAGGCCAAAGTCCAATTTCCTCCTAGTTTCACAATATTAGTTAGTTTTTCCTTGCTCTAGTCTTTTCCCCTTTTTATCTTTTCCTAATATGTATTATTTTCTTGCTGTGTTCAGCCAAGAACAACTATTCACATAATTCTCTGTCACGTAATTTATTTTATAGGCAGTGTCAATTGTATGCAGAAGGTTTCAGCATTTAGGCCCTTGCTCTCAAAAAAGCTAACAGCAGGTTGAATCTACAATTTATTTCTAACCCTCTCTGAATATTACCTTTTTAATGAAGCCGTTGCTCTATCTTCCCTATATTTATCTACCTATATTTTCTGATATCTGGCATCTACTAGTGGCATTAATTCACATTTTGGTTACCTCTCTGAGCAGGTTATCACCAGGTACTTGGTGGGTGGCCCTTAGATATCAAGATTACAGAAACTGAAGTAATATCTAAAATAGACAGATGACATTTCTACCTTACTGTCCACACACCAAGACTGGGCTTTTCAGAGCAGCCTGAAGGAGTAAGCCTTTCAGTGGTATTGGGAAGCATGATTCCTTTGAAAATGCCAACCTAAATCATTTAGCAGGGAGATCACTAAGATGAATTCCTCAGTTATCCTTGTTCAGTTGTTCTTTCTTGTCTGATCCCATTCACTTCACACCTCTCTATATATGCTGATTCTCCTCTCACTCACACCAGGTTTAGTCCATTTAAATCAATGGATTAACATTTCATTTCCAGCAAAGTAAATGGGAGGTGAACCCTCTATTTATAGGCTTTTCTATGCCACAGGCCTTTTTCCTCTCTGTCCCCAGTAGCATTTCTCATCACACTAATCAATATTAAATCACCATGCTCAATTTCCAAGCCTCTGTACAGTTGCTTATCTCCTAAGTGGTGCTGCCTACTGCTTCCTGGAGCTAGACTTTCCCTGCTTATTATGTGGCCTTTCCTTGTTTCACTGCCACTAAGCTTCTTCTTGCACTGTGTTGTCATGGAGAACAGTACCCCTTCATGGCTTGACCTCACCAGAATTCTGACAGGTCTAATATTATGCCATATTATATTAGTGCTCAGACACAGATTTATTACTGCTAATTATTTTCCTTCTGCTAGGCAAGCCCATCCTTCTCTGTATTCTAGCTGCTACAGGCCTCACATAAGTAAAGATTCATTCCCATTGCTGTCAATAAGAGTTTTGCCTGTGAGATCCAGCGGTACATGTTGTTTAAAAGTGTTAACACCAAGAAAAGACACTGGCATGAAGGAATACACCAATTAGAATGAAATCTAAACCATTTGTAGGAAGGTGCAGAAAAACTCTTTGATCATTCAATACTTTGTTATGGACCTTATTGGCCAGAACCTCAGCTCATGTAAATCAGCATAGATCCATTAACTTCTATGGAGTTATATTCCTTTACACCAGCTGAGAATCTGGCACTGCATTTTTCTTAACCCGTACATCAGGCACATTTTCAGTTTTAGATGGTTTTAAAAGCAATGCTGCCTGCATGAGTTAAAGGCAGCCCTTTCATCTTCTTACTACAGATAAAGGCAAACAAATAAGAAACAGGAAAAAAAACTGCATATAGATGGCCACAGAAAACATGGAGAGCAAAATCTGAAGGGAATTAATTGTACTTGTCAAGTCTCCAAATAATTCATTAAACAACCACCACTTGTGCTGCCAATGAATCTCTCACTGGAAATGGATAATGATCTAAATGTATCTGCTTTTGTGGTATATTCTTCTGCTATCACAATTGCTAATACTTGCTATGCACAGAAAGCACTGTCTGGCTCTCACAGCTGTCCTACTAATAAGACCAGAAACTCAAGTAAGCAGACAAAAACAAAAAACAAAACAAAACAAAAACAGAGCTATAGAAGGTTAGAGTCTAAACATAATGCTTCTGTCAGCCAGACAAAAATGCTTACCCTACCATCCACATGACTGCTAGGAAGAAGAATTTTAATAACCAGGTTTACACTTGCTATTTAGGTTTACAGCAGAAAGTCAGTAATGTTAGTTGCTAGTATTATGAATAATACTTAAAAACTGTAGTCTGTTTATCATTTATCTTTTAATATAGCATTATTATTTCCAGAAAGCATGCAACAAGACTGAAATGGCCTTATTCCAACATAAAAAAATCAATTCTTTTGCACAAATTTGATACAGGCAGGCTGTGTACCATTTTAAAAAGCTCACTGAACTGTGAAAACTGGCATTTGCACCATAAAATTCAGACTTTATTTGATGAACTTATTGAACATTGCATGTACCTCATCTAAAGTTTAAAGCAATCATACATATTTTGACCATTCTCTCAGGAAGGAAGCTTTGAATATGAGGCAAATCAGATTGCTACTTCTGGAGATTTCAAAGGGATTTGGATAGGACATAGAAGGTCTAGACTGTGTTTAATGAAAAATACGTGTTCATTTTGATTGTGATGCTAACGGTTCAGTGCAATGTAAAAAAGGTGGATGCAAATGGAAAAAAAGCAAAAGCATAAAGATAAAATAAACAAAATGTAATAACATGAAAGAATTTTGTTCACAGAGTTACTGATTAAAAGTGTATTTTCATGTCAACTTTAGGACACATTATGTACAAAGCTTTTTTATAATAGAGTCTGTATTAATTTGTCAAAGTCTTATGTTGTAAAACTCAGTCACATTAATTGCAAAGATTTCTACTATGATGTTTCATAATACTCCTGAAAGATAAACAGGGAGAATCAAACCATTCTAGTATCTCAAAATGTGACAAAACATTTCTTTTAGTTTAAGTATTGGTCATCATCATTCTGTGGTGACTGAAGCCATGTCTACATTAGCGTTTATGTCGGCAACATTTTTTTCGCTCAGAGGTGTGAAAAAATACCCCCGTGAGCGACAAAAGTTTTACCAGCATAAGTGCTGGTGTGCACAGCGCTATGTCGGTGAAAGATCTTCTCCTGCCAACATAGCTACCCACTGCTCTTTGAGCTGGTTTTATGTCAACAGGAGAGCTCTCTCCCATCGGCATAATGCAGCTACATGAGCCTTCTTACAGTGGCACAGTTGTATTAGTATAGCTGTGCCTCTGTAAGCTTGTAAGTATAGTCATGGCTTAAGACTGTGACATTTTTTGACTCTTGCTTCTGTGATTCCCAATATCTTGGGCCCCACTTCAGGACAGCACTTGAGCAAGTATTTATCTTGAAACACATGCTTAGTCCCACTGACTTCAGTAGAAGTCTCATTGAAGTCAATGAAACTTAAGCATTGCTTAAAGTTAAGTATATTTGTGGATCGGGGCCTTGGAGACCTCATGTATGGACACTTGACCAGCAGCCCCCAACATGGCCCTGATATAAGGCTTAAGTGGTGTAGAGGTGCTAACCCTCTCCACCAGGAGTTTTATAAGCCTACATTAATTAAGGCCTTGACTACACTTAAAACTTATACAGTTTTAAGTGTAGTTGGTCAAGGGTGTGAAACAACCTGTTATGTTGACAAAACCCACAATGTAGATGCAGTTATGCCAGTCTATGAGTTCTTTTCTTGGTAATGTCCTGCAGGGAGTTGCTGTTCCTACACAGACCTAAAAACTCCTTTTGCTAGGGGATTATGCCAACATAGGCTCTGTAGTATAGACATAGCCTAAGCGTCACAAAGGGTTAAATTCACCACAGTACATAGAGCCAGCACTAGGCCTATGCACCTTCAAGCCGTCTTAAATTTTACCCACTAACTGAGTGAGGTAGGTAAATATTACTACTCTGTTTTACAGGAGGTTAAGTGAATTTGTCTGGGTCACACAAAAAGTCAATGGCTAAAACCAGAATAGAACCCAAGAGTTCTGATGCCAATGCCTGTGATTTTATGGTGAAAACACACTCTCTCTAAAAAAAGAGATATATACAATGCTGACATTCTGGCACTCTTCAGAACCACTAAAAATTCCCTTTCAGAAAAAATACACTGTACAAGTATAGCAGTACATTACTCTCCACACATTCTGTCTTTCCCGTGTTCTGTCTATAAGTGCAATGATATTTTTGTGAGGATCTGATACACCTCAGTTCTTTAATAGTTAACTGCTATTTACAATTCCTTTGGGATAAAATATTTGATATGAGATAAAATTTTCAAAAGTCCCAAAGGGACTTTGCATTGCAATTCCTAAAACCTAGCTGCCCTGTTGCCTAGTGGAATTCTTAGCCCTGAGTTAGGGCTCCACATACAATGCATGGACAGAGTTCAGCAACGAGAAAGAGATTCTCAGAATTCAGCAAGCTGAATGGGATGTTGACTAATTTAGCCAGGAGAGAAATGCAGAGGAAAGGAGTAGGGCTTAGGGCCCAGATTCTCAAAGGTATTAGGAGCTCAAGTCCCCTTGATCTGGGCCTTAGGCTTCTGGCTGACAGGCTGGAGGGAGGCACTTCCCTATGGCCAGGACTCTTAGCCATGCACCCTCTCCTGGGGTTTGATGCTTAAGTTCCATTGACTTTGAAAATGGGACTGAGGCACCTAAATCACTTAAACTCTTTTGTTACCCATTGTTTATAAACCTGTGACTGTAATTTATTTACTATGTGCAGGCACTGAGTGTGTTTATTCTTTTAATTGTAAGTGTTCTTTGGGGCCTACCTCCTAAAACTGGAGGTCAAGGGGAATTGCCAGTGCTTTCTGAAGTTAAACAATGTAAGGAATGTTATAAGAATTTAAGAGAAGTCTGGGCTCTGTTCCTGCTTCTGCAGCAGAATCCTTGTGTAATCTAGGACATATCACTTAGACCTGTGGTTTCCAACCAGAGGTACGTGTACCCATGTGGTATGCCCAGGTCTTCCAGAAGGCACATCAACTCATCTAGATATTTGCCTAGTTTTACAACCAACTACATAAACACTAGCGAAGTCAGAACAAACAAAAATTTCAGATGAACAATGACAAGTGTATGCTGCTGTATATACTATACACTAAAATGTAAGTACAATATTTATTTTCCAATTGCATTATTTTATAATAATATGGTAAAAAATGAGAAAGTAAGCAATTTTTCAGTAATAGCGTACTGTGACACTTTTGTATTTTTATATCTGATTTTGTAAGCAAGTAGTTTTGAAATGAGGGAAAACCAGGGGAGTCTGCAAGACAAATCAGACTCCTGAAAGGGGTACAATAGTCTGGAAAGGTTGAGAACCACTGACTTAGTCTGTTTCTACACTGCTGTCGGGAGGTGTGATTGCAGTACATGTAGACATACTCGAACTAGCTTTGCATCAGTTAGATCAAATTAACCTTAATGGTGCAGGATCAGACCATACAAGAAAATCAGGTAATACCTAACTACTTCACAGGTGTATCACGAGGCTAAATTAATAACTTCATTGGAAGGAAAGCACTGCAAAAGTCCAAAGTGCTATTAGTTTAAAGTGTAGTCAATTATTACTAGTCTTCCAGATCAATTGAAAATAAATCTGTGGTGGAGACAGTAGTGAGGGGAAGAAACAGAGACTCTGCAACTGATTGTTTCCCTACTGATGCTGGGGTCTATAATTGAGTGATGTGCTTTTTGTGATCCTGGGGTCCTACTGATCCTGGGGTCTATAGTTGAGTGATGTGCTTTTTGTGATCCTGGGGTCCTACTGATCCTGGGGTCTATAGTTGAGTGATGTGCTATGCCTACCTTCATGCCTCCAGCTTCCATCCCGGGCACATCACATGATTCATTGTCTACAGCCAAGCACTGAGGTACAACCACATCTGCTCTAACCCCTCAGACAGAGACCAACACCTACAAAATCTCCACCAAGCATTCTCAAAACTACAATACCCACATGAGGAAATAAGGAAACAGATCAACAGAGCCAGACGTGTACCCAGAAGCCTCCTACTGCAAGACAAACCCAAGAAAGAAAACAACAGGACTCCACTGGCCATCACATACAGTCCTCAGCTAAAACCTCTCCAACGCATCATCAGGGACCTACAACCCATCCCGGACAATGATCCCACACTTTCACAGGCCTTGGGTGGCAGGCCAGTCCTCGCCCACAGGCAACCTGAAACATATTCTCACCAGTAACTGCACACCGCACCATAGGAACTCTAGCTCAGGAACCAATCCATGCAACAAACCTCGATGCCAACTCTGCCCACATATCTACACCAGCGACACCATCACAGGACCTAACCAGATCAGCCACACCATCACCGGTTCATTCACCTGCACGTCCACCAATGTAATATACGCCATCATATGCCAGCAATGCCCCTCTGCTATGTACATCGGACAAACTGGACAGTCGCTACAGAAAAGGATAAACATAAATCAGATATTAGGAATGGCAATAGACAAAAACCTGTAGGAGAACAATTCAACCTCCCTGGCCACACTATAGCAGACCTTAAGGTGGCCATCCTGCAGCAAAAAAACTTCAGGACCAGACTTCAAAGAGAAACTGCTGAGCTTCAGTTCATCTGCAAATTTGACACCATCAGCTCAGGATTAAACAAAGACTGTGAATGGCTTGCCAATTACAGAACCAGTTTCTCCTCCCTTGGTTTTCACACCTCAACTGCTAGAACAGGACCTCATCCTCCCTGATTGAACTACCTCATTATCTCTAGCTTGGCTGCATATATATACCTGCCCCTGGAAATTTCCACTACATCCATCTGACGAAGTGGGCATTCACCCACGAAAGCTCATGCTCCAAAACGTCTGTTAGTCTATAAGGTGCCACAGGACTCTTTGCCGCTTTTACAGATCCAGACTAACACTGCTACCCCTCTGATACTTGACACCATGCAAGGCACTGCATTTAGCCATATGGAGTGGAAATCCATCAACCTCATGAAGAAACTTGCACAAATACAGACAGATATCATCTTCCTTTCCAAATGCAAACGGATGGACATCATACCAAATGGACTAAAGGTAAAAAATCCACTGCTATCTACATACTACACAGACCACAGTGAGAGATTATGCCATACTCTATCAAAGAAACTGAGGAACCACCTGATCAGCATTCTATACAGCAAACAGGAAAACATCAGAAAAGAGCTCTCCAACCTGGAGACTCTCATTAATAACCAAACTTCCATACAAACAGACTTCACTAAAATAAGACAGGAGATCTACATTACTCACTTCACCTCTCTACAAAGGAAAAAGGACTGTAAGCTGTCTAAACTCCTACCTACCTCATGGGCCACAACCGTGGTGCCCCCAACCCACCCAGCAATATCGTCAATCCAGCCAACTACACACTCAGCCCAGAAGAAAAGTCTGTCCTATCTCGGGGACTCTCTTTCTGCCCTGCCACTCCCACCAACATGATACAGTTCTGCGGCGATCTGGAAGCCTACTTCCACGGTCTCCGACTCAAAGAATACTTTCAGGACAACACTGAACAGCGCACTGATACACAGGTACCCTCCCACCAACAGCACAAGAAGAAGAACTCCATATGGACTCCTTCTGAGGGTCGAAATGACAGTCTGGACCTCTACATTGAATGCTTCCGCCGACGTGCACAGGCAGAAATTGTGGAAAAACAACATCGCTTGCCTCATAACCTAAGTCGTGCAGAACGCAATACCATCCACAGCCTCAGAAACCACCCAGACATTATCATCAAAGAGGCTGATAAAGGAGGTGTTGTTGTGATCATGAACAGGTCTGACTACCAAAAGGAGGTTGCCAGACAACTCTCCAACACCAAATTCTACAGGCCACTTCCCTCAGATCCCTCTGAGGAATACACTAAGAAACTGCACCATCTACTCAGGACACTCCCTACACTAACACAGGAACAAATCAACATACCCTTAGAGCCCTGACCAGGATTATTCTATCTACTACCCAAGATCTACAAACCCGGAAATCCTGGATGCCCCATCATCTCGGGCATTGGCACTCTCACTGAAGGACTGTCTGGATATGTGGACTCTCTACTCAGACCCTATGCCGCCAGCACTCCCAGCTATCTCCGTGACACCACTGATTTCCTGAGGAAACTACAATGCATTGGTGACCTTCCAGAAAACACCATCCTAGCCACCATGGATGTAGAGGCTCTCTACACAAACATCCCACACACAGATGGAATACAAGCTGTCAGGAACAGTATCCCTGATGATGCTACAGCACAACTGGCTGCTGAGCTCTGTGCCTTTATCCTCACACACAACTATTTCTAATTTGATGACAATATATATCTCCAGATCAGTGGCACCGCTACGGGCACCCGCATGGCACCACAATATGCCAATATTTTTATGGCTGACCTGGAACAACGCTTCCTCAGCTCTCGTCCACTCACGCCCCTTCTCTACCTATGCTACATTGATGACATCTTCATCATCTGGACCCATGGGAAGGAGTCTCTGGGAAAATTCCAGCAAGATTTCAACAGCTTCCACCCCACCACCAACCTCAGCCTGGACCAATCTACACGGGAGGTCCACTTTCTAGACACCATGGTGCAAATAAGTGATGGTCACATCACCACCACCCTATACCGAAAACCTACCGACTGCTATGCCTACCTTCATGCCTCCAGCTTCCATCCAGGGTGCATCACACGATCCATTATCTACAGCCAAGCACTGAGGTACAACCACATCTGCTCTAACCCCTCAGACAGAGACCAACACCTACAAAATCTCCACCAAGCATTCTCAAAACTACAATACCCACATGAGGAAATAAGGAAACAGATCAACAGAGCCAGACGTGTACACAGAAGCCTCCTACTGCAAGACAAACCCAAGAAAGAAACCAACAGAACTCCACTGGCCATCACATACAATCCTCAGCTAAAACCCCTCCAACACATCATCAGGGATCTACAACCCATCCTGGACAATGATCCCACACTTTCACAGGCCTTAGGTGGCAGGCCAGTCCTTGCCCACAGGCAACGTGAAACATATTCTCACCAGTAACTGCACACCGCACCATAGGAACTCTAGCTCAGGAACCAATCCATGCAACAAACCTCGATGCCAACTCTGCCCACATATCTACACCAGCGACACCATCACAGGACCTAACCAGATAAGCCACACCATCACCGGTTCATTCACCTGCACGTCCACCAATGTAATATACGCCATCATATGCCAGCAATGCCCCTCTGCTATGTACATCGGACAAACTGGACAGTCGCTACAGAAAAGGATAAACATAAATCAGATATTAGGAATGGCAATAGACAAAAACCTGTAGGAGAACACTTCAACCTCCCTGGCCACACTATAGCAGACCTTAAGGTGGCCATCCTGCAGCAAAAAAACTTCAGGACCAGACTTCAAAGAGAAACTGCTGAGCTTCAGTTCATCTGCAAATTTGACACCATCAGCTCAGGATTAAACAAAGACTGTGATTGACTTGCCAATTACAGAACCAGTTTCTCCTCCCTTGGTTTTCACACCTCAACTGCTAGAACAGGGCCTCATCCTCCCTGATTGAACTACCTCATTATCTCTAGCTTGGCTGCATATATATACCTGCCCCTGGAAATTTCCACTACATCCATCTGACGAAGTGGGCATTCACCCACGAAAGCTCATGCTCCAAAACGTCTGTTAGTCTATAAGGTGCCACAGGACTCTTTGCTGCTTTTACAGATCCAGACTAACACGGCTACCCCTCTGATACATGCTTTTGGACTGGCTATTCAATGATATTGTATGGTTAGGCTGTTTTTCCTTCACTGCTAGTGAAAATATGAAAGGTGGGGAGCCCCATGTTCAAAATTAGCTGCTGAAGTTAAGGTGTCCAATATAGATACTCAAGTCAGTACCCTGCATCCAAAGCAGGTGATTGAGTTATCTGAGTGTGGGAAAAGTAAGGACTGACTGTGAGTTTTGTTTTCTTGATTGTTCTTATCTGGGAACTTTGAGAAGGACACTAGAGTGCAGGGATTTACAATGGGCGGAGCAATCAGTTATCTTGATTCTGTGGATCTCAAATACTGATTGTGGGCACGGGATTCCATAATAGCTGCAGGAAAGGGGTGAGGCCAGGACTTGCCAAGTAGGTTCATTAAGAACTTACAGCAAGACTCAGTGGATAGGGATCCCTCTTTACTCATAGTGTTGGAAGGCCCCTCACAACATGCCAGTTTGTCACAGTTTTCAGAAAGGGGATTACAGAGATGAGGCTACCAGTGCAAGAAATTTGTTCCCACTCATTCTGGATTGGGGCTACGATGGCTGTGGTTCAACTAAGGCTACAAGTCATAACAGTTCAGGCAATTTGATGATGGCATTCAAATGTACACAGAACATACATGAGACTCCAGGAAAAAAATCAGAACTCATTCTCTGGTGCTTCCAATTTCAGAATCATGTAGATGGGCCAAGCAAGCAGCAGTGTGGATCTGTAGACATGGTATTGTGCAAACAAGCAGGCATCTGGATTGTCTGGAGGATCACAACTGGGTCTATGCATTCAAGCAATCCCAAAATGGCATGGAAGGAGAGGCATGCTATGGGACCAGGTGATGTCCCTTGTAAGCTCTTTGGCAGCCTGAAAGCACATACCAGATGCAATTATTGTTCACCTCAGTAACAAAGGAAGGAATCAGTGAACATCTGGGAACCCGGAGAGAGTAGGACAGAGGCAGCCAAGCATAATTGCTGGCACCTTCTTGTGGCAGATATCCAGTGCAGCTACTCAGTATGAACAGATATGGTTATCAGATGAAATGGATTGAAATGGATTTGAAGTAAAATATCCCTTGAGAGAGTTGAGGAAGTGGAGTGGGTTGAGACTCCTAAATCTTGTAGAGTGAGGAGCCAGCCCCCCTCTTTTTATATCCCCCTTTTACCTCATAAGATGATGAGGTCCCAGCAATGAGACCAGATTGGGGATTATGAGGAATGATTAAGGAAATGATCATGACTTGCACTGCACAATTTATTGCCAGGTACTCCCAAATGTTTTACTCCTAGTCTAATTAAACCACATCCCTTCCACCTGTCTTTCTTACTGTGTGGCTGGACAATGGAAAAAGTTAGGAGGGAGTGAGAGAATTAATTTTTTATCCAGACTTCAGTGATTAATATTGGTGAGTAATCAGGAGGGTCCAAGCCATTCTATCCTTTTAGAATACCAACAGTAAAGTCACATGTTAAACATTTGTTATGCTGAATCTGCTTCCCAAAAGTACTCATCTGATTTTTATCATAGGGGACCAAACTCTGTTCTCACTGAGTTCCCTCTGAGGTCCTTGGAGTAACACAAGTTTAACAGAGAACAGAGCTTGGTCAAGTCTCTCTTTCACTCTCAGTTTTTGTTCAGTATGGCCCTTTTTACACACCCTGAAAACATAATGTATTATAGGATAATGAAACTTAACTCTGATGCAGTGACAAAAAGTTTTTTGCCTCTACCACATTGTAGAAAATTGTGTACAAAAATACACATAGTAAGAATGTACTGAAATCTCATTAAATTGCCACATAATTTTTTGCATTTTCTTTCTCTACACTTCTGATTTGACAAGATAGATATCATGTTTGCAAGGTGCTGTGAAAATGGAAAGGGCTTTAGAGGTGTATCAGGATGCAAGGGTCCTATCTGATTATGTGTAGATAATGTAAGCGGGATTTTTCCTCGCCTGTTCACTGGAGTAAATCAGAGGTAAATCCTGACACTGACTCACCTCAGCTCTTTGCCAATCCATTGAAAACTCTGTTGCAAAAGCCTGCAACCTCATAATCCCTTCACTCACCCCATATTGTCTTTGACATAAAGGTCAGATACCTCATACTCCTCTTTGAGGTCCTCTGTAATGATTTGGGGACTAGAACTCAGGTTGGGGTGGATGATGTTCCTACAGTGTCACTATAAGGCCCTACAGAGGTGTGGCCAGGAAGCACTGTGGAGAATAAGCTCCACAGGAAGTACCACCCAGGAGACCCAGAGTGGCAGTACCTGTGGCCCTCTGATTGGCCAAGTTCCCCTACTTAACTCCAAAGGTTGCCACAGGAAGTTGTCTGTGTAACTACATATGGATCTTGGTCTGCTACTATGCTGGACTTTGCCTTGTCTCCTGATCTCCGACTCCAGACTGACTCTGATCCTTGTTTACGGAACTTGGCCTTGCAGTTCCTCCAACTCTGACCCAGTGACTCCTGTCTCTGGTGAACAGACCTCAGCCCAACTGTTACTGCTAGGCAAGACTGCCTACACCCCAGTCCCTTACAACTTAGCTCCTGACCTCTTGGTCCTTTCCCTCCTGCTGTTTCACCACACTTTCTTCGCAGTTCAAGCTGTTCATCTGGATGCCCTCTTTGTGTCTTTTTTTTTACCAATCCACCTCTGTGCCTTTTTTGCTGTTGCCCCTATTCTTGGAACTCTCTCCTTGAACCCATCCTTCACGCCACCAACCGAACCTCCTTCTACTCCCTTCTTAAAACCCACTTATTCAGGAGACTTAAGAATTGCACTCCTACATAGTAAAAAATAGAACCAAAAAAAAACATCATACCACTCAAGACATGCTTATTAACCTTCCAATTGATCGCACAACCCTATTATCTTCATCCTCTTCCTCTCTGCTCATTGACATGTTGTCTACTCCTGTTGAGTTCATCATAGCTGTTCTGAGCAGGGTTTAGTTTAGTCAGATTACTAGATACTTTGGCTTGATCTGTACTGACTGCTAAATTGTGCTCATCTTCATGTCACCTAACTCAATTGTTCACAAACACAGTCAAATTCTATAGAGTAACCTAAACTTTGGGATCTACTCCTGTGAGGTGCTGAACATCTCACTCATCACACTCTTAGTCTGTAAACGCCTCATCTTTGCACCCTTTGGACAATGCTACACACATCTATGGCTATGAGGACATGATTCTATGCCCATTGAAGTAGTAGCAAAATTCCCATTGTTTGCAATGGTGCAGCATCAGACTCTATAGAAATAATAACAATAGTGAATCAGGCAATTGAAGGATGATTATAAAAATAAATAAATGCAGGTGGGCCTGAAGCAAAACCCTGGATCTTTAACTGAATATGACATCAGGATCTGGATTTTCCCACTCTGACTCATTCACACTTAATGGAGGTTCCCTTTAAACTCTGATGTCTTGCTAATCAGCTACACAAAGCAAGGAAACATATAAAAGGTTTCTGACCATCAAATGAGAGTTTCGACTAATCTCCTACCTTTTAAAGCTTGCCAGAAAATGGCAGTGATCCTTTAAACCAAATGTTTGTTTTCTGATAATTGCCAGTTTGAGAAACAGTGTTTTGTTGTTGTGTCCCCCTGCCCCCACCCATGAATTCAAAGGACACCGATCATTTAAAACCATAATCAACATTCTCTGAGATGCAATAGCTCACCCTCTTCACATCCCATTCTTTTTATTAAATGTGCTTAAGTATTCATGAACACATGATGGTAATCTTGTTAACACTATGAAAAGCAATGACTTCCTCATTATGAACTGCTCAAAAATGCTCATGATCCTTTCACCAGAATGAGCTTAGTACAATTAGAAGCCAAGTGTGTCACCAAAAAGCCACAGGTGCACAAGACATGGGGTAATAAAAATGTCAATGCGAGAGATGTGATGGCACTCCTGTGTCCATGTAGTGTACATTCGACCTAAAATGCAGTTTTGCCACAAAGTGGCATGAAAAAGATAATGAAGTGAGTTCATCATGATTAAAGGGGGTAATTGATAATTTAAAAAACAAAAATGCTGAGAATTCCTTTAGGGCCTTACTCTGCACTCCCCAGTCAGGCAAAACTCCCTCCAATTTCAGTGCGAGTTTTACCTTAGTGAGAACTGCAGGACTGGGATCTGAGGGTTAAAAAGATTTGATTGCTTTTGCCCTCCTTAACCTCAAACCTCTGATCTGCAAATTTCTGGGTACCAAGGAAGACAAAGGGTTGGATTTTCTATGGCTACAGTATCCAGGAATGGAAGCTCATTAATTATATTATAAATACATATACACTGTA
This sequence comes from Gopherus flavomarginatus, assembly GCF_025201925.1. NCBI lineage: Eukaryota > Metazoa > Chordata > Testudines > Testudinidae > Gopherus > Gopherus flavomarginatus. Next base: position 307,566,074 of record NC_066617.1, read on the forward strand.
TATAACAGTAAAAATGACCACAATTTATGTACATACAATGCAAAACAACATTAAATGATGACCTTTTAAAAAAACCCACATTCATACACATACATAGATAGATATATACCAGGAAGAGAACGCATTTTGAGAAACACTGAACCCAGACAAAGCTGTAGGTTTGACATTTTGTGATGCAAGTGAAGCTTTGAGATTTGAATTCCATCTATCATTATGGCCTTTTAAGAGCTGATAGGGACAGAGAGAATTTGAACCACCAGCCAGCTAATCAAACCACCATTAAGTGGGGTAAGTGGCAATGAAGGGAGAAAAGATACAGTGATGGCGTCACATTCACCCTGGAAAAGTCATATTTAAGATTAAATATCTTCACTTCTCTAACTCTAAAAGGGATAATTAGTAAAGGATTTCACTTACCTAGCTGAGTTGTCTGTTTAAGAACCTCTGCAGACAAACTGAGTGACAGAGATCTCCAATCTCTTCCCTAAAATGAATTGTCTATACAAATTTCTAATGACTCTAATCATAGGGTGACCAGATATCCCAATTTTATAGGGACAGTCCAGATTTTGGGTTTTTTTTCTTATATAGACTCCTGTTACCCCTCACCCCCTGTCCCAATTTTTCACATTTGTTGTCTGGTCACCTTATCTAACAAACACTTTAGAGAAGTCTGCCACAAAACTGAAATTCAAAGAAAATATTAAAGAGAATAAATGTTTGAATGTGTAACTATCTCAGTTCCTGAAATTGGGTCTTCCAAGTGTGTGGGAGTCCAAAGCCTGGTGTTTGGACCCATTTTCAATCTGAAATAATTCTGCGCCCCCTATCTCCCCTTGTGTTTCACTCATACATGGTCTTCTTAATTTCCTATCACAGGCTCTGAGATCTACTAGTGCAGACACCTGATGAATTCCAAAAAAATAAACCCAAGCACAGAGGCCTGGGTTAGAGGAATCCAGTGCAGAATCAGGTCTTTAAACAGTTGCACACATTCCACTGCACAGGTGGCTCCATTTCAGTAATCACTGAAGTGATTTATTTGCTTTCAGATCCTTGTGGATGAAAGGTACTATGTTAGTATAGGCCATCATTCCATTGTATAATTTAACGTCTCAAGTCTGAGGTTGTAATACATCTACCAACTAAGACGCCGTGATGGTAAATTGAATTTGTATAAAAACATTATTTGATGTATTTAAATATATTTATCTAGGTTTTTGGAAAGCACTTTTTGTAGACTGACATTGTCACAAATCGGGACATAAACATAGGTGAGTTCAAACTCTAAAAGATAATGCATTGTCAGCATTCTCCCATCACGTTGATGTGTGATGCACTAGGCAATGGAATGTTTTCATTTCTATCCAGAATGCTCTTTGGCCTCCTGCAGGACCCAATCCCACAAGGTTTGAGTGGTCCTGAGTGCCCTCAACTCCCATTCATGTTGTGGGTACACAGAGCCTCCCACAAGGTTCTCAATATCAGGCTGGGACACTTTTGCAGAGGCTGCATGTCCTCTCAGGATTACAGTGAAGTTGCATAGGATGATTCATCTGCTGTAGCTCTGAAAAAATAATAGACCGTCTTTTGTCTCTTCCTTTTTAAATCAAGTATCTTTCTCTTTGTACATAGGCATTGAGGGCAAGATACACACTTGATGTGAAGAAACCAGTGTGGCTCATGCTCGAGAATTTTCTAAGGTGAAGAAACCAAATCTATTCACAAAAACATTTATCCTCCAGCGTCAGAGTAATGTATTCTTCAAGTGCTGACCATTATGCATTCCATTTATACCACTTCTTTAATCAAAGCTGAACTTGGTGAATTGCAAATAGGAAAGAAAACATTAAATGTGAAAGGCCAACTCGCTCATCTATATTTTTTGTCAAAATGACAGTTTTAAAATTACAAAGGTAAAATACTTGGCTAAATAGGGTTATAAATGTGTAATTTATCATTGCAGAACATTTTTATGCATTTTAAAACTACTCCTTTATTTTAAGAGGCAAGGATACAAAATGGTGGAATCATCCTTCATCTTTTTATTCAGCAATTTATTTTTGATACAGCAAAGATGCAATATGCTGAGGAAAAATCTTGGGAATTATATTTGCATCCCTCTGCCTATCAGTTATAGGCATGTCCTATGATATATTTCAGAAATTAGTCTAGTAAAATATATTGGCACCTCTTCTCTCTAATGGTCACTAGGCACCATTAGGGAAGAAGAAAAGGATTGGAACTGCAGGTTTAGGTGAATATGTTTCTGTAAACTCTCATTGCTTAACTGTGGTTTGCCTGAAATGCTTATTCTTCATTTTAAGGGTGAATTCATATACTGAGATTGCAACAAAAGAGCAAGATAAAACTCCTGTGAAGGAGTGAGGGGAAGTGTCGCATCTTTGCAGGGTCACACTGAGAACAAGATTGCTGTAGCATGGTAGTCTTCTGTATCTGATACATTTGAGAAGATTACAAGAAGAGGGCTTGAGGCAGGACAAGTGATGGTCACAGAGAGAGAAAAGAGAGTGTGATCTGAACCCTGTTACATCCTGGAATATTCTCTCCAAATTCCAGACTGAGACTTTGGAGCAGCCAAGAAGAGATTGGGCCTAAATAATCCATCTCGGGTTACCAATGAACTCAATGCATGCTTCCTCATAGTTTGGGGTAATTAGTCAATTCACGGTGCGAATACTTATATGGGGCCAGATAGTGTCCCCATTGAAGTCATTTGTAGCTCTCAATAATGCTAGTTGGGGCAGGACAGGAACCACGGTGCAAACATGTACAATAAAGCTCCTATCCTCGTTATGAAGTTTCAGTATTTTGATTTAAGGAGCTCCCAGTAACACCTTTTAAGAGTTGTGTGGGCTGTTAAAAAAAGAAAAAAACAATCCGTGTAACAGAAGATTGTGGATTTTTTTCAACCTCCTGATCACAGCAATATGGGTAAGGTTGCGTTAGAGTTTCCACTGTCAACTCTTTTGTTGGAGTGTGGGAGAGCACTGAACTGTGTCTCAGGAGACCTTGGTTATATTCCCAGCACTGCCACTCCCCTGCTGGATGATCTCAGGTAAATTATGTCACTGCTCTGTGCCTCAGTTTCCCCATCTGTACAATGAGGATAATGATAACATCCTCCTTTGTTAAGTGCTTTGAGATCTACTGATGGAAAGCCCTAATAAGAGCTAGGCGTGATTGGTCTCTAACTATATGTAAAAAATATCCTCATGGTGGACAGTTCCCTCTCCAGGGAATGGGAGTTTTTGATATAAATGAATTGACATCAGATGTTTTATTATTAACAGAAAACAAGAATAATTTCTAGTATTTTCTGATGCTTTTTTGCTCTTGTAAAAAAGCAAAACAAGCAGCAATGAGTGAGTTGTATAAACCTGCAATTTGGCAGCCAATTAGTCTTTGATTTAGACAGTTGCTTTTTGATGTTTAAAAAAATGATTTCTTACAGCTGAAAAATTTAGAGAGAATCCCTGGTTTGTCAAAGAATTAAACTGAGCCCAAATTCCATTCCTGTTAGTGTCTTCAATTGGGGCCATTGTAAAGACCTACAGAGATAGGTTTGTTCTACTTGTGATGGAAGTTTGTGGAGGGAGGCAGAAGGACCCCCTTCGTCATTGTCCTACAGTCCCTTTGTGCTAGTGAAGCTGCTACAAAGAGGACATACAGCACATGTGACTACCATCCACCAGCTCTAGGACACCTTTTCAGAAGTCAAAAGGTGCAGAGTTGGATGTTCTGGGGCAAGCTGGGGGCAGGCCAGAGGAAAAGGATTAGGGCCAGGAGGGAGCATGACCAGGATGAACTCTCCTCCAGTGATTCTGTGCACTTGCAATGGTCCATATGGGCTACTGAAGCAGGAGTCCAACTTGGGCTGCACTGGAGGCGGGGTCAAGATGGCTCGACAGCCCCTGCATAGGGGAAGTGCAAGTTGCCTCCCCTTTGCTCTGTACCAGTGCGGGGATGAATCTGCCCCTTGAACGTGAGCTGGCTGTGCTCAACTCTCTGGGCTGCCTCTGTATCATCTGCTAAAAATCAACTTCAGCTTGTTTCAGAAGTCCAGTTTTTACCATTTGCATTGTTTCAAACACTGACTGATGCAAGGGCCAAGAAAGCTAGCATGATAGTGCCAAATTGCTGGGTGTATAATACAAAGGAAGGGAAATAATATGCACATTTCCTCTAGGGAAGCCAGGTGTTCTAAGGGGGCTAGATGGCTCTGGTCAAAGGGAGTAGTCTCACTCTTACCAAAACACAGGAAAAATATTGTGCAAGTTAAACTATATGCCTTATTTCAGCAAACCCAGACTCAGAATCAAAATTTACCATTAAAGGCAGTTTCCACATGTTTGTGACTATCCAGATTCAGAGATAAAAAATCTGGGCTCCTTTCTTCTCTCATGTGCACTGGAGTAACTTTACTGAAGTCAATGGAGTTAGATTGGTATAACACTAGAGTAGGTGAGAGGACAATTCAGCCCAGCCTGCCCCATATCTAACTTTGATAAAAGTTTCAGACTCTGTGAATCTTTAAGGCCCAGCTGCTTGTGCTGAGGGACTTTTCACAACTCCATTCTGAACGTGTGCTCCTTCTCTGTGTCGCTAGCCTTAGTTGTCTTTCCTATATCTGTGTATACCCGGTCTCTTCCCCCTGTAAGTGGTGCTCACTGAACAGCACATGGATATGCAAAACGTGTTCCAATGAGCCACTGCTACCTTCATGGACACAGGTCAGATTAAAACCACAAGGAAGATAAATGCAATGTACATGTAAAATTGCACATTAATTGGTTCAAATAACTTAAAAGCTTCACTGATGAAGCCATCAGAGCCGTAAACTCCACACACCAAGGATCTTAAAAACTCCATCAATAAAGCAGGCAGCACAACATTCATAGGGTGAATAGCTCCAGATTTTTTTTTCCCTTTTATTTTTCATAAGTCTAGGTCTGACCTCATATGAACCCAACCAAACTAGTCAGTGGCTAGTTGATCCCTCTCCATGGAGAAGAAAGGGATCAGAAAACTCCAGGATGCCAATCTTGCAGAATTTCCAAATAAACATTCCACTCAGGTGGGCTAGTTTGGGGCATGGGAAAGAACATGTACCATTGTTTTGAGAATCCAGAGGGATGGGAACAGGAGTCCTGTAGAGTAGATGCAGAGAGATTTGTCTAACCACCTTCAGCGACCCCTCTTCTGGCTCCCCTTCCTTACTGGCAACATAATTTCTTCATGAGCCATGAGATGTCTTTTGCTGAGTCCCTCACGGGCGCCAAGGAGGGGCTAGTGAGAGTTATCTAGTTAACTAGCTTGAAGCAAGATTAACTCCAAACTGGGGGATCTGGCAGAAAATCTGCAGGCTCAGCGAGAATGGCCATAAAGAAGATCTGGTTCCACCACCACCTCCTCCCACCAATGCTGGGGAAACTTGACCATGTGCAGCTCCAGTGGAGGAACAGGGCACAATGCTGCAGAACTGGCACTACCCACAGGGGTAGACCTACTAGATCTGGATTCCTCTACTCACAGAAATGGAAGAGATTATCTAGTGCCCTCATATCAATAGCATGTGTACTGTATTTGTACACATGCTCAGTTAATCACATCAATGAATTGATAGGACTAACTCGAGAACAGAACCATAGTCTGCCAAAAGGTGGTATGTGCAAAGACAGCTGAGCTATCCCATTCTGACTGCCTGTAGCAGTGATGTATAGAACAAAACACAGGCTAAGCCTCCAGAATTTGGGACTGGAACATTTACCTGAAAAGTCAAGGAAAATGTATACAGCATCAGTGAATTGGACTGGCTGGGCTGGGATTTATGGGATTAGCATGGCAGGTATAACTATAACATGGGTCACTTACTGGAAGATTCTCAGCACCTTGAAGTCTTTAAACCATGTTTTGAGGGCTTCAGTGGCTCAGACATAGATTTGATACAGGAGTGGGTGGGTGAGATTCTGTGGCCTGTGTTGTGCAGTAGGTCATACTAGATAATCGATAATGGTCCCTTCTGACCTTAAAGTCTATGGTTCTATGAATTGTATTTATCCTGCACAGGCAACATGCATGGGCATATTATGCATGGTGCATGTTCCTTCCCTTATTCCCTCTACACACACCTCCTTATGGGGGGCTTATACAGGGTGTCTGTCACAAGACCAAATACATATGCTATACTGTTCTACTCTCAATTACAGCACTGCAACCTAACTGAAGTGGTAAAAACACCACTCAAGTCTCTATTGACTTCGCTGGCTTGCACAGGGTATAATTGAGAGCAGAATTTCACCACTAAATTGTGTGACATTGTGCAAGTCACTTAGAACCACATCCTCAAAGGGACTTAGGCATTATGATGCTCAGCATCACAACACATACCTTTTAGGCATCTAAAAAAATCACTGGAACACATTGCAACTCACAAAGCCTGAGTTAAACACCTAGGCTTCCTTTACAAGAATCAGCACCTGAGAATGGGATTCTCAAAAGCCAGCCCACTAAGCAGGGAGCTGCCTAAACCAAAGAGAGAAGCATGTCCTAAGTCTGGATGCCTAGAGCGAGGCAGTAGCGCGCATGCCCAGAGGCAGAAATTTAGACAGCTAGGGAACTAAAAATCCCTCCATGCTCCCTGCCCAAAAAAACCTGTTCCATGTGTTTCCCATCCATACCCAACAACCCTCCAAGTTCACACCCAGGATCCTTCCCAGCAATTTACTTCCCCGTCCCTCAGCTCCTTTGTTACCCCTGACTCCCCGAAGCCTTTGCACTGCTTCTGAGGGGTGCAGGAAATAGAGTTCTGTGTTGTAGTTTATTACTCACAGTTATGTATTAATATGCCTAGTAAGGAATCTACATGTCAAAAAACATTTCCTGCATCTTTTTTGTTGCCTGTATTGTTACAGACATACTTGCTGGCAGGTATTTTGAAATAAATGACAACAAATATTTGAAACTGGTGTGATTAAATTGTGTTATTTTGACAAATAAAATATGCAGAATTTTAAAATATTATGCACAGAATTTTTAGATGCAGAATTCCCTGAGGAGTAACTGGTGAATTCTCTGTAACTTGAAGTCTTTAAACCATGATTTGAGGACTTCAGTAACTGAGCCAGAAGTTAGGGGTATATTACAGGAGTGGGTGGGTGAGGTTCTGTCGCCTGCAATCTGCAGGAGGTTAGACTAGATCATAATGGTCCCTTCTGACCTTAAGTATATGAGTCTATGAGTAATTGTGTTCCTAAATTGATCAAGTAATTGATCAATTATTCTTTTATTCCTTTTTATTTATGGTTTTATTAGGCTCTCACTTTCTAGTACACTTTTGATTATTTAAAATATTTGTCTTCCATATTTTAAAATTATAACAGATCTTTTTATTCAGATCATAATCTTATATTTTCAATTTTTTAACATATAATGGTCTAGAAGGAGAAAGGACAATAATTTTGCAGGCTACACTGAACCTCAAATACTTTGTTTTTTCATAGCCCAAATATGCCACCTACTGGCACCAATTTTTATGGAAGAAATTGTGCAGATTTTCCAATACAAGATCCAGTTTATAGTCCAGATATGCAGACTCACTGCCATCTAGTGACTGTTTCCTAGACTAGCCATGCAGAAGAAAATGGCATTCAAATATTTATCAAAATATCTTTTGCTGCTGCCTGCTTAGGGAGATATTTGTCCATTTTGGAATGGATTCAGCAGGCCTAGAATCCTGCAACTCTATGCACATCTGAGCAGCTATGCACTGATGAGGCACATAAATGTTCATGTTCATTTATTAAAGATATACCCTAAGATAGAGATGAGAATGGCTCCTCATCTCTACTTTTTCCCTGTTCACTTAGTTTAGTCCATTCTGTTCTTTCCTTTTTTGTCTCACCCAGTTCCCTTCTTGTCCAAACTTCTGGGAACATTGAATAGCTGCAAAATATTGACCATTTTAATTGACTGCTTTTTTAAAAAAGACTAATATCCTTTGCTATATTTTGTACCAGATTTCATTAATGAAGACAAATACCTGTGAAAGGATCTCTGCATTTCTGCATTACAATAATGAAAATAATATTATACCCATTATATATGACTTTACAGGATTTCATATTTAATCTAGAAGTTGAAAAATATATTTTCCAAATAGAAAAATCTTTCCAGTAAGACTAAGTGAACATGCAGAGACTTCCTCTTTGGTATGTGTCACATGTCAGTATCTAGATTGTTCAGCCATCTAATTGCTGCATCAGTGAGGGTAGCAAGGTGTTGCAGTCCATCCTTCAATCTCCTAATTGTGCACTTCTCCACCACATGTTTGACTGTTTATGTGAATTGGACCAAGCCAAATTTCTGCATTGTGGCAGCTGCTCTGACTATTCCAGACAACAGTCTGTTGAACCTAGTCGAGGATCTGCATCTCACATGGCAAACAGGTGGGTGTACATTAGGGATTCTGAAATTCATCAGCACACCTGTATCTCTATTCCAGAGTTGCTGCCACTCTGAGAGGACATAGCTGTTGGCCCTGATATGCCGATGTTCATCCAAGACTGACCCTGGGCCTGCAGCTCTGGACATGACTGCATGAATGGCCACCTCAAAAAGATGTCACAAAATCAGTCATTGTGGCAAATCAGCAGAAACTGAATAAATAAGTGTTTGCAGGCTGATCTTCTGATAGGAAGTATGTGCTGCTTATTTTCACCCATCGAAACGACAGTCAGCCTTGTGTGCCACAGGTTGTTTTCATCCATCACTGCCCTCCATGCAGTTTGAAGGGTAATGGCACCTTGTTGAAGTTTTGAGGGAGCTATATGAGCCAACACATATAAATTAGATGTTAATGTGTGGGTCAGGCAGCCATGCAACTGCATTCAATTCTGAATCAACAAGGCGCATATACCCACTTCTGCTGCAAACTGCTGTACAATGTTCCAGAGGAGTGAGTACCAGCACCAGGACTGAAGCTTCTGGATCAAGGCAGTGCGAGAAGTGATCTTTTTCTGAAAGTATTCTACCTGGGACCAATATGTTAGACTGCAGTTTAGGTTGACTCCTAAATAAGTGTCAATTGTCTGGAAAGGGAACAGACAATCCTGAACACAGATTTTAAGGGTTGATTGGCCAGGCAACTGTTCAGATGATGGTTGTGGCCACCATCTTAGACTTATTTAATGTAAGTCACCACTGATGAAGGTAAGTGGTCAGAGGACTCATGTCCTAGCTGAGTCATCCTTCAGTGTTGTATAGATTTTTACCCACACCAGTGAGACAGATATCATCTGCATATACATACGTAGCAGCCTTAGTTGTTGAAAGGTCATAAGTATTTTTGTTCAAGAGAAGAAGAGTTAGAATGAATCCTTGCAGGAGTCCACTATGGAGATGCCAACGCTGGCTGACTTTGTCTACAGCTTGCAGAATGAAGCTCCAATTCATTATTGTTTCCATGATGAACCACACCATGGGTTAGAGAGAATAACCTGCCCCAACTTGGTCATCAGCCCCACATGCCAGACAGTATCATATCCAGCTGCCAGATCCACCAGCACAGCGCTAATTTTCTTGCCCTTCTTGAAGGTATCTTTGATACATCTAGACTGCAAATAAAAACCCACAACTGGCCCACAGACTGCAGGGCTGTTTCATTGCTGTGTAGACTTCCAGGCTTGGGCTGCAGCCCAAGCTCTGGAACCCTACCACTTTGCAGGGTCCTAAAGCCCAATTCCCAGCCCAAGCCCAAATGTCTAAACTGCAATGAAACAGTCCCTTAGCCAGAGCCCCATGAGCCCATGTCAGCTGGCAGGGACCAGCCATGGGAATCTAACTGATGTCTTGTGTGAGGCGAATGACTTGGAGGCACATGTCTACTGCTTTCTCTTGGCATCCCCTATGAGTAGCATAAAAAAGTAAAATGGAAGCAGACAAAGTGGAGAACACAGACTCACTTTCAATAAGTCTATCTGCCCAAAAGGGCCATCTGCCAAGGGGACCTGTGATGGGGTACACATGTCCCACATTGGGACTTCAGGGATTAACTCCTCTCTTTGGGCCAAGAAGATCACACCCGCTTGACCATGTTTATCACACCCGCTTGCATGCTCCAACTGGAGACAAGGTATAAAAGGGAGCAGCCCAACCTCACTCAGGGCTGACCTCTGGAGAGGAAGGAGGTGCTCTGCAGGCTCCTGCAGAAGGACCACTGGCACTTTGGGATGTGGAGGCCAGCCAGACGGTGACAACCAATGAACCCCAGAGTCCGGGTGCCCCAGAAGTAGGATGAACGTGGGAACCCCAAAATGGCACACTGCAGGGAAATGGGTAAGAAGTGACCCAGGGAAACTTTGTGGGGAATTGTTTATAGAACCAGAGACTAGCTTGGCATGTTTCAGCAGGAACTCCAATGAGCTGGTGGTGGGCAATCCCGCCACAGTCAGGGCCCTGGGTTGTGAACTGGTGGAGAGGGAGGGCCCAGGTCCCTGGCTGCTGATCACCCTGGGGCAGCAATCCGTCTCACCAATCCTATTGACTTTGGCCAGTAGGCCACACAGCCCTGGTAGAAAGTGTGACTCTATTGACTCTGGCTTTTAGACCACCCTGTACTGACAGAGGAGTGGCTATATTGACTCTGACTGTTAGGACACCCCTCCCCGATAGAGAGGGCAACTATATTTACTTTGGCCGTTAAGCCACACTACCCCGAGACACAGAGTGGTCATATAGATTTGGCCGTGGGGCTATAGCAACCCTTGCCCCATCTCAAAAGGGGACAGGACGTGCATGCCCCACAACAGGGCCCCTTTCAGGGTTTTCTCCACCTAGTAACAAACCATGAGGAAAACATTGTCTTGCTTCAGGAGATGCACTCCGCCACTGACTTGCAGCTTTCAGCTCTAAGCTACACTGTTGACACTCATCACCATCACATGGTATCTTATCATCAAGAGGGGCTGTCCACTGTCACTCTATCAACATCTGATCCAAATGACATCATAGACTGGCAGACAATAAAAGTGAATGCATTTATGCTGATTAATGTTCACAAGTCTCCATCAAATAACTGGCCAATCTCTCTTCTGTCCACTTTTTCATGTCCTTCTATCTACTATGGCAACTTCAATTCCCACCTTGTCAGTTGAGGATACCCTGACCACAATGCAGGAAAGTCTAATGGAATGGGAATCATTTGCTTACCTACCGCTCCTCTACAACCCAAAGCAAATGCCAAGTTTTCACAGTAGTAGATAAACAATTGGCTCTTCACTCCACATCACTTTTTCATCTTCCAGGCAACTACCACCAGTAGTCAAACAGCAGAAGATGATTTTTCCAAAATCTCGACATCAGCTGTCTTTGATTACCACAGGCCTCCAGATATCAATAATGAACAGCTTACAAAAAGTCAGATGGAATTTTCTAAAAACTCAGGACGTCTTTCAACCAGAACCAGAGACATCTCTCCGCAAACTGGCTGAGTTGGACTTGACGTGTCCAGCCAATATAAATATCTCCTACCAAATTTTCTGAAGATTAGTTCAGGCTGGTGCTAAGAAATCTATCCCTAGAGTCTATTGCTGATAGTATATCCCTAGCTGGTCATCAAAGGCAGTTACGTTCTGCCAGGAATTCAAATCTGCTGATAACTTAAAGGAAGCCATTAATAAGAGCAAGGATCTCATTCAACTGTGAGAGCAAACCAAGTGCAACCAGTGGAGAGAGTCTCAAAAGATAGACTTTAGTCATTCAAGCCAGAAAGCCTGGCAAACTGAGAAAAGACTTTCTGGAGATTCCTGCCTCAGCAAAAAAGATAATTTCCAGTCACTGCATTAGCCTGTAGAATTTTCGGTCACTGCATTAGCCTGTAGAATTTCCAGTCACTGCATTCCAGTATGGTCATTAGTCCAAGGGCTAATGACCATACACAGAACTTAGGTAATTCTTTCAGCTAAGTGGTCAGAACTGAGTTTATAGAGAAATGGCAGGCTCCTAGTGTGGATTCAAACCAATGGATCCTTTTTCAGATAAAGAGCTGTACTAGGCCATAATGCTTATGAAAACAGGAAAGACTCCAAGCCTGGATTATATGCATATAGAGTTCCTACTTCACCTACTCCCCAAAGCTGCTTGCTTTGGTTCCTCAACCATGTTTCCAGGACAACTGCATCCCAAAAATCTGGTGCAGGGCAAAGGTCACAGCCATTTCAAAACTAGGAGAAATGCTGGAAGATCCTAACAGTGACTGACTCATTTCTCTCCCATGTCACATACAAGCTTATAGAGTGACTGATTCTGATGAAAAGGGAAAAAATTCATATGCAGGAGTTGTAGACCAAGCTGGATGAGCAAATATCTCAGAGAGGTGATTAAGGAAAAGCAGAAAGCCTACAAGGAGTGGAAGATGGGAGGGATTAGCAAGGAAAGCTACTTTATTGAGGTCAGAGCATGTAGGGATAAAGTGAGAAAGGCCAAAAGCCATTTAGAGTTGGACCTTGCAAAGGGAATTAAAACCAGTAGTAAAAGGTTCTATAGCCATATATGTAAGAAGAAAACAAAGAAAGAAGAAGTGGGACCGCTAAACACTGAGGATGGAGTGGAAAGGATAATCTAGGCATGGCCCAATATCTAAACAAATACTTTGGCTCAGTCTTTAATTAGGCTAATGAGGAGCTTAGGGATAATGGTAGGATGAGAAATGGGAATGAGATATGGAGATAGATATTACCACATCCGAGGTAGAAGCCAAACTCGAACAGCTTAATGGGACTAAATTGGGGGCCCCGGATAATCTTATAGACTCATAGACTCATAGGTCAGAAGGGACCAATCTGATCATCTAGTCTGACCTCCTGCACAAGGCAGGCCACAGAACCCCACCCATCCAATTTTATACAACCCCTATCCCAGGACCGAGTTATTGAAATCCTCAAAAATGGTTTGAAGACCTCAAGCTGCAGAGACACCACCAGCAAGCGACCCGTGCCCCACGCTGCAGGGGAAGGCGAAAAACCTCCAGGGCACCTGCCAATCCGCCCTGGAGGAAAATTCCTTCCCGACCCCAAATACGGCGATCAGCTAAACCCTGAGCATGTGGGCAAGAGTCACCAGCCAGCACCCAAGAAGGAGTTCTCCGCAGCAACTCAGTACCCATCGCATGCAACATCTCCCCGCAGACCATTGAGCAGACCTGTCTGGTGGTAATTCAAGATCAATTGCCCAAATTGACGATCCTATCATAACATCCCCTCCATATACTTATCAAGCTTTGTCTTAAAGCCAGGAAAGTCTTTTGCCCCTACTACTTCCCTCGGAAGGCTATTCCAGAACTTCACTCCCCTAATGGTCAGAAACCTTCGTCTAATTTCAAGTCTAAACTTCCTAATATCCAGTTTATACCCATTCGTCCTCGTGGCTACATTAGTACTAAACTTAAATAATTCCTCTCCCTCCCTAACGTTAACCCCCTTGATATATTTATATAGGGCGAGCATATCCCCCCTCAGCCTTCTTTTGGCCAGGCTAAACAAGCCAAGCTCTTTGAGTCTCCTTTCATAAGGCAGTTTTTCCATTCCTCGGATCATCCTCGTAGCCCGTCTCTGAACCTGTTCCAGTTTGAATTCATCCTTCTTGAACATGGGACACCAGAACTGCACACAGTATTCCAGATGGGGTCTCACCAACGCCGTATACAACGGTACTAACACCTCCTTATCCTTGCAGGAAATACCCCGCCTGATGCATCCCAAAATCGCATTTGCTTTTTTAACAGCCGTATCACATTGGCGACTCATAGTCATCCTGCTATCAACCAGTACCCCAAGGTCCTTCTCTTCCTCCGTCGCTTCCAACTGATGCGCCCCCAACGTATATCCAAAATTCTTATTATTAATTCCTAAATGCATGACCTTGCACTTTTCACTATTGTATTTCATCCTATTTCTATTACTCCAGTTTACAAGGTGGTTCAGATCTTCTTGAATAGTATCCCTGTCCTTCTCCGTGTTAGCAATACCCCCCAGCTTCGTGTCATCCGCGAACTTTATTAGCACATTCCCGCTCTTTGTGCCAAGGTCAGTAATAAAAAGGTTAAATAAGATCGGTCCCAAGACCGATCCTTGAGGGACTCCACTGGTGACCTCCTTCCAGTCCGACAGTTCACCTTTCAATACGACCCTCTGGAGTCTCCCCTTTAACCAGTTCCTTATCCACCTTACAACTTTCATATTCACTCCCAGCTTTTCCAATTTAACTAACAGCTCCCCGTGCGGAACCGTGTCGAACGCCTTACTGAAATCTAGGTAAATTATATCTACCGCATTTCCTTTATCTAAGTAATCCGTCACCTTCTCAAAGAAGGAGATCAGATTGGTTTGGCACGATCTACCTTTAGTAAATCCGTGTTGCAGTTCGTCCCAATTACCATTGACCTCTATGTCCTTAACTACTTTCTCCCTTAAAATTTTTTCCAAGACCTTACATACTACAGACGTCAAGCTAACAGGCCTATAATTACCCGGATCACTCTTTTTCCCCTTTCTTAAAAATAGGAACTACATTAGCAATCCTCCAGTCATACGGCACAACACCCGAGATTATTGATTGCTTAAAAATTCTCGCTAACGGGCTCGCAATTTCACGCGCCAGTTCCTTTAATATCCTCGGGTGGAGATTGTCCGGGCCCTCCGACTTCGACCCATCAAGCTGTTCAAGTACGGCCTCTACCTCAGTTGCAGTAATATCCACTTCCATATCCACATTCCCGTTTATCATCCCTCCATCATCGCAAGGTTCCTCACTAGTCTTATTAAAAACCGAGGCAAAGTACTTGTTTAGATGTTGGGCCATGCCTAGGTTATCCTTAACCTCCATTCCATCCTCAGTGTATAGCGGCCCCACTTCTTCTTTCTTTGTTTTCTTCTTATTTATGTGGCTGTAGAACCTTTTACTATTGGTTTTGATTCCCTTTGCAAGTTCCAGTTCAATGCGGCTTTTAGCCTTCCTCACTTTATCCCTACATGTTCCGACCTCAGCAAGGTAGCTTTCTTTACTGATCCTGCCTTCCTTCCACTCCCTGTAAGCTTTCTGCTTTTGTCTAATCCCCTCTCTGAGTTGCTTGCTCATCCAGTTTGGCCTGCAACTCCTGCCCATGGTTCTTTTCCCCTTTCTCGGGATTCCAGGCCTCCTCCACATTTAAATCCACTAATTCCTCCGTCCAATCCACTTCCCTAACTAATTTCCTTAACTCTTTAAAATTAGCCCTCGAGAAGTCAAAAACCCTAATCGCAGATCTACATTTGTTTATCCTTCCATCTAGTTTGAACTGAATCAGCTCATGATCACTCGAACCAAGGTTGTCCCCTACCACCATTTCTTCTACGAGGTCCTCACTGCTCACCAACACCAAGTCTAGAATGGCATCCCCTCTCGTAGGTGCTTCAACTACTTGATGAAGAAATCCATCCGCTATCACATCCAGAAAATCCGACCCCTATTATTCGTGCAAGTACTCGTCCTCCAGTCTATGTCCGGGAAGTTGAAGTCCCCCATAATCACACATTTCCCCTTTGTGTTTACTTCATTAAAGACATTAAAGAGGTCTCTATCCATATCCCAATCCGATCCCGGCGGTCTGTAGCACACCCCAAGCACTATCTCAGGGGAAGCTCTAGTTGCTTTTTTACCCAGCGTGATTTTTGCCCAGACGGACTCCGTGTTATCCATTCCATCGCATCTTATTTCGCTACATTTAATTTCATCATTGATGTACAAGGCTACTCCCCCCCCTTTGCCTTTCTTCCTGTCTTTTCTGAACAGCACATAGCCTTCAATACCCGTGCTCCAGTCATGAGTACTATTCCACCAGGTTTCGGTAATCCCTATAATATCCGGCTTGACTTCCTGCACGAGTAACTCCAGTTCCTCCATCTTGTTACCTAGGCTCCTCGCATTAGTGTACAAACCTTTTAATTTTCGGCGTTTGGCGTCAGTGACATTCTTTCTCCCATCGTGCACAAACTGTCTGCCACCAGCATCACCCGTTACTCTGGTTTCTACTCCACTATTCCTCCTTGGATCAAATCTTGGGGCCACAAGGGTATCCCCGCTCACTTTGTTTACTTCCCTCTCCAGGTTATGTTCTGGCGTGGAGATCTCCCGAACATTTCCCAACCATCTCCCCCAACTTTCTAGTTTAAAGCCCTCTTGATGAGGTCGGCGAGCCTCCATCCTAGAATCCTATTTCCCTCCTTGCTGAGATGAAGTCCATCCTGAGCAAACAGTCGTCTATCCGTAAATGCGTCCCAGTGACCGTACATCCCAAAGCCCTCCTTATAACACCACTCCCTGAGCCATCTGTTGATCGCCATAATCTTGTCCCTCCTTCGTCGCCCCGCTCTAGGAACCGGCAGAATCCCACTGAAGATCACCTGAGCCTCGATGTCTTTAAGCCTCTTCCCCAGTCTGAAATAGTCCTCCTTGATACTGTCCAGTGAGTAACTAGCTGTATCGTTCGTTCCCACATGAAGGATAATCAATGGATTTTTTCCCGCTCCCGCTAAAATCGTATTCAGGCTCAAGTCCACATCCTGTATCTTAGCCCCCGGCAGACAGCACACTCTTCTGTTCTCCCGGTCCGGTTTAGTTACAGGCCTGTCTACTCTTCTCAGTAGAGAGTCTCCAATCACGTAGACTTGCCTTTTCCTGGTGACCATGCGATTCTCCGGTCTATCCTCCACAGCAGCTGGCCATGATTCCTCCTGATTTGTATTCGACCTCACAATCCTCCTAGGGCTCGTACTTGATGTCGCCTCCACTGACTGCTCCCCTCCATCTGCAGGACTAGCTGCTTGCCTCTTCTTCCTTGCCGTAACTCCTTCAGCAGCCCGCTGTGTTCCATCTTCATTTCCCAACTCAGCAAACCTATTCCTGAGTTCTATTTGTCCATCGCTGGCCCGTCTTATCCTTTGTCTGGTTCTCCTAGTGACATGCTTCCACCGTCCACTTTCCTCACCCAGCAGTCCCTCCTCAGAATCCTTAGGTCCTGCTTTTGTCCGCTCGCCTGAGCTTGTCCCCTGTGCCTCATCAAGTCTGTTCCATCATCTGCTCAAATCCCCTTCTAAACTCAGCCAGAGTTTCCACTTGCATCTCCAGTCCCCTTACCTTTTCCTCCAGCAGCTCTATCAGACGACACTTCATGCAGATGAAACTCCTTTCAGGTGCTCCTTCTAGGACCATGTACATGCCGCAGCTGCCGCACCCAGTCATCCTCAGTGTGTCTGCACCTGCTGCCTCTGCCTCCATCGTAGCGGTGCAACTCTGTGCCTGGCAATCCACGCCTCACACCGCACCGCAGGCCACCGACCAGCGCAGGGCTGTCTCTTCCCTGGTCTGCCTTCCCGGTTCCTCTGCCTTGCTCTCCCCTGCAACCTCCCCCTGGAAACTCCCACTGAAACTCCCCTGTTCGCCGCTCTGTTCGCCGCTGCCTGAGTGCCTGGCTCCTTATATAGGACCCCTAATCAGGTAAGCCCCGCCCCCAACTCAGGGCTCAGCCTCGCTCTCAGCACACAGCCCCTAGCAGCCTGCACACACACTCACTCACACACAAACACCACAAACTACAAAAACCACAAAAACCTGCTCCTCCAACAGCACTCCCACTGAAACTCCCCTGTTAGCCGCTCTGTTCGCCGCCTCCTTCATTCAAGAATATTAAAGAAACTGGCACATGAAATTGCAAACCCATTAGCAAGAATTTTTAATGAATCAGTAAACTCAGGGGTTGTACTGAACAAATGGAGAATTGCTACATAGTTCCTATTTTTAAGAAATGAAAAAATGGTGATCTGAGTAACTATAGGCCTGTTAGTTTGACATCTATAGTATGCAAGGTCTTGGGAAAAATATTGAAGGAGAAAGTAATTAAGGCCATTGAGGTCAATGGTAATTGGAACAAAATACAACATGATTTTACAAAAGGTAGATCATACCAAACCAACCTGATCTTCTTTGAGAAGCTAACAAATTTTTTAGACAAAGGAAATGCAGTGGATCTAATTTACCTCGATTTCAGTAAGGTATTTGATAGGGTTCAACATGGGGAATTATTAGTTAAATTGGAAAAGATGGGGATCAATATGAAAATTGAAAGGTGGATAAGGAACTGGTTAAAGGGGAGACTACAAAGGGTCATACTGAAAGGGGAACTCTCAGGCTGGAAGGAGGTTACTAGTGGAGTTCCTCAGGGATCGGTTTTGGGACCAATCTTTTTATTATTGACCTTGGCACAAAAAGTGGGAATGTGCTAATAAAGTTTGCAGATGACACAAAGCTGGGAGGTATTGCTAATACAGAGAAGGACTGGGATATCATACAGGAAGATCTGGATGACCTTGTAAACTGGAGTAATAGTAATTGGATGAAATTTAATAGTGAAAAGTGCCAGGTCATGTATTTAGGGATTAATAACAAGAATTTTGGTTATAAATTGGAGACACATCAGTTGGAAGTAACAGAGGACGAGAAGGACCTCGAAGTATTGGTTGATCACAGGATGACTGTGAGCCACCAATGTGATATGGCCATTAAAAAAGCTAATGCGGTCTTGGGATGCATCAGGTGAGGTATTTCCAGCAAAGGTAAGGAAGTGTTAGTACCATTATACAAACCACTGGTGAGACCTCATCTGGAATACTGTGTGCAGATCTGGCCTCCCATGTTTAAGAAGGATGAATTCAAACTAGAACAGGTACAGAGAAGGGCTACTAGGATGAACCGAGGAATGGAAAACCTGTCTTACGAAAGGAAACTCAAAGAGCTTGGCTTGTTTAGCCTAACCAAAAGAAGGCTGAGGGGAGATACGATTGCGCTTTATAAATATATCAGAGGGATAAATATCAGAGAGGGAGAGGAATTATTTAAGCTTAGTACCAATGTGGACACAAGAACAGATGGATATAAACTGGACACTAGGAAGTTCAGACTTGAAATTAGATGAAGGTTTCTAACCATTAGAGGAGTGAAGTTCTGGAACAGCCTCCCAAGGGGAGCAGTGGGGACAAAAGACATATCTGGCTTCAAGACTAAGTTTGATAAATTTATGGAGGGGATGGTATGATGGGATAGCCTAATTTTGGCAATTAATTCATCTTTGATTATTAGCAGGTAAATATGCCCAATGGTCTGTGATGGGATGGGATCTGAGGGTATGTCTACACTACAGGATTATTCCGATTTTACAGAAACCATTTTTTTAAAACAGATTGTATAAAGTTGAGTGCACCTGGCCACACTAAGCACATTAATTCGGTGGTGTGCGTCCATGTACCTAGGCTAATGTCGATTTCCAGAGCGTTACACTGTGGGTAGCTATCCCATAGCTATCCTATAGTTCCTGCAGTCTCCCTCACCCATTGGAATTCTGGGTTGAGATCACAATGCATGATGGGGCAAAAACAGTGTCCCGGGTTATCATAACCTTAGTCCCAGATTTGGACCTTAGCGTCCAAAATATGGGGTTAGCATGAAAACCTCCAAGCTTAGTTACCAGCTTGGACCTGGTACTTGCTGCCACCACCCAAAAAATTAGAGTGTTTTGGGGCACTCTGGTCCCCCTGAAAAACCTTCCCTGGGGACCCCAAGACCCAAATCCCTTGAGTCTCACAACAAAGGGAAATAATCCTTTTTCCCTTCCCCCCTCCAGGTGCTCCTGGAGAGATACACAGACACAAGCTCTGTGAAACTACACAGAGTGACTCCCCCTCTCTGTTCCCAGTCCTGGAAACAAAAAGCACTTTCCTCTTCACCCAGAGGGAATGTAAAATCAGGCTAACAAATCCAACACACACAGATCTCCCCTGATTTCTTCCTCCCACCAATTCCCTGGTGAGTACAGACTCAATTTCCCTGAAGTAAAGAAAAACTCCAACAGGTCTTAAAAGAAAGCTTTATATAAAAGAAAGAAAAATACATATAAATGGTCTCTCTGTATTAAGGTGACGAAATACAGGGTCAATTGCTTAAAAGAATATTGAATAAACAGCCTTATTCAAAAAGAATACAAATCAAAGCACTCCAGCACTTATATTCATGCAAATACCAAAGAAAAGAAACCATATAACTTACTATCTGATCTCTTTGTCCTTACACTTAGAAACAGAAGATTAGAAAACAGAACTACTTCTCCAAAGCTCAGAGAAAGCAGGCAGACAGACAACAAAGACTCAGACACAAACTTCCCTCCACCCAGAGTTGAAAAAATCCGGTTTCCTGATTGGTCCTCTGGTCAGGTGCTTCAGGTGAAAGAGACATTAACCCTTAGCTATCTGTTTATAACACGGGTGATTTTGGGTAAATGTCACCACTCAATCCTTCCTCCGTGAAAGCAACGGCAGACAATCATTTCACGCCCTTTTTTCCTGGATTGCCCTGGCAGATGCCATAACATGGCACCCATGGAGCCTGTTTAGCCTTTTTTTGCTGTCACCATATGTGTACTGGATGCTGCTGACAGATGCAGTACTGCAGTGCTACACAGCAGCATTCATTTGCCTTTGCAAGGTAGCAGAGACGGTTACCAGCCCTATTGCACCGTCTGCTGTTTTGGAAATTGGCAATGACAGTTACCAGTCTTATTGTACCGTCTGCTGCTGTCACAGGTGCTTCTGGCTGGCATCTCTGAGGTGGGCCGGGGCGCATGGACATTCCCCAGGTCATTCCGTTCTTTATGTTTTGTCTAAAAATAGAGTCAGTCTTGCCTAGAATATGGGGCAAGTCTACTAGAGAACCAGAGAGCACAGCCGCTCTGGGTCAGAGCCCCAGATATCCCGCAGAAATAATAAGCTGCATGTCATTCTAGGGGGTGCCCCTGCAACAACCCCACCCATTGCTTCCCTCCTCCCATACCCCTCCTGGGCTACCGTAGCAGTTATCCCCCCATTTGTGTGATGAAGTAATAAAGAATGCAGGAATAAGAAACACTGACTTTTTAGTGAGATAAAATGAGGGGGAGGCAGCCTTCAGCTGCTATGATATTCCAGGCAGGACATCTCCATTACTCATTAAAGGGTAGAGGGGGAGAGGAGCGCAGCCTCCCGCTGCTATGATAGTCCAGAATCTCCATTAGACATGAAAGGGGGTGGAGGGGAGAGGAGCTCAGCCTCCAGCTGCTATGATGAGGACGGTTACCAGCCCTACTGCACCATCTGCCAGGACTGAATCTCCAGGACACAAAGCTTAAAGAAGGGAATGACCGGGAGTCATTCCCATTTTTGCCCAGGCGCCCCCGGCCGACCTCACGGAGGGCAGCCAGGAGCACTCACGGAATGATGATGAGGACAGCTATCAGTCATATTGTACCATACTGTCTGCCACCAGGGAGGAGAGGGGATGCTGCAGTTTTTTTCCCTTTTCTTTTGGGGGGGAGGGGGTAAATTGACGACATATACCCTGAACCATTGACGACAATGTTTTTGACTCTTCAGGCATTGGGAGCTCAGCCAAGAATGCAAATGCTTTTCGGAGACTGCAGGAACTGTGGGATAGCTCGAGTCCTCAGTCCCTCCTCCCTCCTTCCATGAGCGTCCATTTGATTCTTTGGCTTTCTGTTATGCTTGTCACGCAGCACTGTGTTGAGTCCCTGCTGTTGCCTCTGTCTATCATAGCCTAGAGATTTTTTCAAATGCTTTGGCATTTTGTCTTCTGAAACAGAGCTCTGATAGAACAGATTTGTCTCCCCATACAGCGATCAGATCCAGTATCTCCCATATGGTCCATGCTGGAGCTCTTTTTGGATTTGGGACTGCATGGCCACCCGTGCTGATCAGCGCTCCATGCTGGGCAAACAGGAAATGAAATTCAAAAGTTCGCGGGGCTTTTCCTGTCTACCTGGTCAGTGCATCTGAGTTCAGATGGCTGTCCAGAGAGGTCACAATGGTGCACTATGGGATAGCTCCCGGAGGCCAATACCATCGAATTGCGGCCACACTAACCCTCATTTGAAATGGCAATACCGATTTGAGCGCTACTCCCATCGTCGGGGAGGAGTACAGATATCGCTATTAAGAGCCCTTTATATCAAAATAAAGGGCTTCATTGCGTGGATGGGTGCAGGGTTAATTCGGTTTAACGCTCCTAAATTCGGTATAAACGCATAGCGTAGATCAGGCCTGAGTTACTACAGATAATTCTTTCCTGGGTGCTGGCTGGTAAGTCTTGCCACATGCTCAGGGTTTAACTGATCTCCATATTTGGGGTCAGGATGGAATTTTCCTCAAGGGCAGATTGGCAGAGGCTCTGGAGGTTTTTTGCCTTCCTCTGCAGTGTGGGGCACGGGTCACTTGCTGGAGGATTCTCTGCACCTTGAGGTCTTTAAACCATGATTTGAGGACTTCAATAACTCAGATATAGGTTAGGGGTTTGTCAAGGAGTGGGTGGGTGAGATTCTGTGGCCTGCATTGTGCAAGAGGTCAGACTAGATGATCATAATGGTCCCTTCTGACCTTAAAGTCTATGAGTCTACATCAACAAGGTTATCAAACCACAACTGCCCTTTGTTCAGGCTGGCTTCAGATGAGGACACAAGATGAAGCCAACTCCTTCATGGTCTGATTCTCATGTACACTATGGTCCCTGTACATGCTGGCAGTGTAAAAGGGCTTTAAAGTGGGTAAAGACTCTCTACATCGATTGTAGATGACAATTAGGCCCATAGGGGCAGATTTTTAAAGGCATTTAAGCACCTAAAAATGCTGATAGGCACCTAGTGGGATTTTCAAAAGCACCTAAACACCTAACTCACATTGAGACCCCACCCCTTTGGAAATGCTACTAGGCAACTAGCTGCATCTTTAGGCTTCTAAATACCTTCAAAAATCTGCCTTATAGTGTTTTAAGGGAAAACAAATTTATAATGGATCTGATCATTCAGCTATTACTCAGGTGAAATTTTTTCTGAAGTTAATTGCAAGCTTTGGCCCACTGAATGAAATTTTAAGAAGTGACTTCCATACACTTGTTAATTTTGAGATATATAAAGAAATGGACTTTATTCTGCAATGTGTGTGTGATTGCAAAGAAATGTTATCAAAACATAAGGTCATGAGGGTTTCATATGAAGGTAGGTCAGTAAAGACATCTTGGGTTTTTTCAGGAATTATATAGCCTGATGGCCTTCCTGAGAGCTTACAGAGAAAATTCATGATACTACAAAAAACTTCATTAGCTTATAGTTAAGGTGTCTCAATGTAATTCAAAGTAAGACATATCATTAATCCCATCACTAAAAAACACAGCCATTAAAAACTGAGGAAATCAAATGCTTCTGTTACACGAACAAGATTTAGTACCTTAATATGCAGTGCGGAGAGAGACTGGAGGTCTGCTGCCTCTGCCCCCATGCAGTTCATTAGCATCTGCAGAATCAAACTGTATATTAAAAAAATTAATTTTCTAGCCCCTACTCTAGCAAACCTTCCAAACTTGACCCTTATTGAAACTGGTGCTGTGCTGAGTCTGTTGCAGACAGCCTGAAACAATAGCTGTGTGGGAGGTATGGACTCCCCTCATTCATCTCATTAATGGTCCTGTCTTAGAACATGACTTAGCTCAGAATGATAGACACATGCTTGACATTTTTCATGCATTTGTTGACACTGGTGACAAGAAGTAGAAGAATTGTCTAAAATATGGTCTCAGAAATGTGCAGCACACAAGCAAAACTATTCAAAGATCAGTTGATTTGACTGTACCAGTCAAGAAATAAAAGATGTGCTTATGAACTGCATCAACAGTTCAAAATTAGTGAGTGTGTTTGCACATGAAACAATGGGCAATGTCAGAAAGGAACAAATGACCATTTACTTAGAGTATTTATGCAATAATGATATAAAAGAGCACTTCATACAGGGCACAGAAATCCATTATATGACTGGTCAGGTGTACCAGCAAAACATTGATTGAGCTGTGAAATATGCGTATCTAAGGGTGCATGAGTTGATGTCTTTCTGCATCTTAGGCACTCATTTGCTGTAAGCACCAAGATGCACTGTGTGTCCACTATAATGAATAAACCTAACCTAGTAATGTAGGGCAATTCATAACTATTGGGGTACAACTGCAAAAATAATCCCTTCATCAATAACTCCACCTAGAGAGTTACCTGTCTGGAGTATCATGTCTAGAATATCATTTCTGATGACATTGCAAGTAAATAGTTCTACTCATTTAGTGACATTAAATGGATTGGTCAATATGATGCTGTCATTATTTTCCACCAACTTTATCCATATATTTTCAATATTCTGAAAGTCATAAAAGGTTGGAACACAACAGAAGACATACATAGTCTCCTTCAGAATCTGGAGTTTCTCGTCTTGCACAATCTTCTCAAAGCAACTTTGTGTGAAATAAAACAGGTTGACACTGAACTTTCTACAACCTCAGCTAATCTAACAAAATTATGAAACTAAGCAATTGCAACCAAAGTTAAAATGAGGGTAAATTTGACAGGCTCGTTGCAAAAGTCAACACTAATTTGGGAGTGTGTTGACCTAAAGTTTTCAGTGGCCCATATTGTCAAGCAATAACACCACTAACAGACACAATATAGTAATATTATAGACATTTATTGTTCCTTCCATTTATGGATGCTTTGCTCCTGTGGCTAAGTGACAGAGTTGGAACTTGCTTGTAGTTTTATGATAGCACTGCCTGCGTTTTAACAGATACAACTACAGTGATCTTGTGTGAACCTGGGGCCCCTTGATGCCAACTGGCAGATGACATAAGGTCACACCTTGATCAGATAGCCACTACTCTGTTTTTTCCTGATAATAGACACCATGGGTGAAATCTTGACCCTACTGAAATCAAGGTTTCATTTGTGGATCCCTAAAGAAATTTCAAATGAAGGTGTAAGAATAACAAAATTCCCATTTACTTCAACAGAACCAGGATTTCACCCTGTACCTCTAATATCATCAGTAGAGGAGGTATTGGCAAGCAAAGTTGGCTATATCTGTGACCACTCTAGTTCATTTGAAATTTGTTAGGAAACCACAAATGAATAAAAGGTTGAAAACCACTGATCTAGACCTATAGGGGGATACTCTTTTTCCAGTCTTCCTTACCTGAAAATCTATTGACATACTAATCCATTTTTAAGTTTCTGACTCCAGCCATTTCTTTGCTAGGGAAGTGTTAGAATCACACAAAAAAAACCTGCAGGCCATCTAAGACGATTCTCACACAATTAAGAGAATAATTTGTAAATTCTCAGATAAATCCTACTGTACTCTACAAATGTATGCCGTAAATTTGGAGATACACTATAAAAAAGACGTACTCCCTCCCTGATGTCCAAATCTCAGTGCAAAAAGAGCCTGTAAGGTGTCTATAATACTGCAGGGTGACAGTCTATGGGTATGAGTATATCTACACTGCAAAAGAAGGTGCGTTCTTAATGTGGATTAGCTAACCTGAGGGAAGATAGCAGTGAAAGCACAGCGACTCAGCTTTTAACTAAGGTTAGTAGCTTGAGTTAAACTAAAGCATACAGGTGAGCCTGGAGTTGAACTCAAGCTGCTATTCCAAATCAAAAGCCAAGTCACCATGTCTTCATTGCTATTTTAGTTCAAATGATATTTGGGGTCGGAAAGGAATTTTCCTCCGGGGCAGATTGGCAGAGGCCCTGGAGGTTTTTTGCCTTACTCTGCAGCGTGGGGCATGGGTCACTTGCTGGGGGATTCTCTGCAGCTTGAGCTCTTCAAACCACAATTTGAAGACTTCAATAACTTGGACATAGGTTAGGGGTTTGTTATAGATGTGGATGGGTAGGGTTCTGTGGCCTGCTTTGCGCAGGAGGTCAGACTAGATGATCATATTGGTCCCTTTTGACCCTAAAGTCTATGAGTCTATGAGCTAGTGCAGGTGAGCTAACCTGAGTTAAGAGCACATCTTTTTTTGTATAAACACACCCTATGACACATAACACAGAACTCACAGGGAGAGGGAAAGATACAGTGGCTTTCTGCTACCTTTGTGTCCTACTGATCCTGATCTGCTTCTGAGACTGAAGAAGCCCCCAACATAATTTAGAGAGCTCTAGGAGCCTCAGAAACCACACTGACATAATAATCAAAGAGGTTGATAAAGGAGGTGCTGTTGTCATCATGAACAGGTCTGACTACCAGAAGGAAGCCGCCAGACAACTCTCCAATACCAAATTCTACAGGTCACTTCCCTCAGATCCCACTGAGGAATACACTAAGAAACTGCACCATCTACTCAGGACACTCCCTACACTAACACAGGAACAAATCAACATACCCGTAGAGCCCCGACCAGGGTTATTCTATCTACTACCCAAGATCCACAAACTCGGAAATTCTGGACGCCCCATCATCTCGGGCATTGACACTTTCACTGAAAGACTGTCTGAACATGTGGACTCTCTATTCAGACCCTATGCCACCAGCACTCCCAGCTATCTCCGTGACACCACTGATTTCCTGAGGAAACTACAATGCATTGGTGACCTTCCAGAAAACACCATCCTAGCCACCATGGATGTAGAGGCTCTCTACACAAACATCCCACACACAGATGGAATACAAGTTGTCAGGAACAGTATCCCTGATGATGCCACAGCACAACTGGCTGCTGAGCTCTGTGCCTTTATCCTCACACAAAACTATTTCTAATTTGATGACAATATATACTTCAGATCATTGGCACCGCTATGGGTACCTGCATGGCCCCACAATATGCCAACATTTTTATGGCTGACCTGGAACAACGCTTCCTCAGCTCTCGTCCACTCACGCACCTTCTCTACCTACGCTACATTGATGATCTTCATCATCTGGACCCAGGGGAAGGATATTCTGGAAAAATTCCACCACAATTTCAACAGCTTCCACCCCACCATCAACCTCAGCCTGGACCAATCTACACGGGAGGTCCACTTCCTAGACATCATGGAGCAAATAAGTGATGGTCACATTAACACCACCCTATATCAAAAACCTACCGACCGCTATGCCTACCTTCATGCCTCCAGCTTCCATCCTAGGCACACCACACTATCCAATGTCTACAGCCAAGCACTAAGGTACAATCGCATCTGCTCCAACCCCTCAGACAGAGACCAACATCTACAAAATCTCCACCAAGCATTCTCAAACTACATTACCTGCATGAGGAAATAAGGAAGCAGATCAACAGAGCCAGACGTGTACCCAGAAGCCTCCTACTGCAAGACAAACCCAAGAAAGAAACCAACAGAACTCCACTGGCCATCACATACAGTCCCCAGCTAAAACCCCTCCAATGCATCATCAGGGATCTACAACCCATCCTGGACAATGATCCCACACTTTCACAGGCCTTGGGTGGCAGGCCAGTCCTCGCCCACAGACAACTGGCTAACCTGAAGCATATTCTCACCAGTAACTGCACACCGCACCACAGTAACTCTAACTCAGGAACCAATCCATGCAACAAACCTCGATGCCAACTCTGCCCACATATCTACAACAGCGACACCATCACAGGACCTAACCAGATCAGCCACATCATCATCAGTTCATTCACCTGCACATCCACCAATGTAATATATGCCATCATATGCCAGCAATGCCCCTCTGCTATGTACATGGGCCAAACTGGACAGTCTCTACGGAAAAGGATAAATGGACACAAATCTGATATTAGGAATGGCAATATACAAAAACCTGTAAGAGAACACTTCAACCTCCCTGGCCACACAATAGCAGATCTTAAGGTAGCCATCCTACAGCAAAAAAACTTCAGGACAAGAATTCAAAAAAAAACTGCTGAGCTTCAGTTCATCTGCAAATTTGACACCATCAGCTCAGGATTAAACAAAGACTGTGAATGGCTTGCCAACTACAAAACCAGTTTCTCCTCCCTTGGTTTTCACACCTCAACTGCTAGAACAGGGCCTCATCCTCCCTGATTGAACTAACCTTGTTGTCTCTAGCCTGCTTCTTGCTTGCATATATATACCCCTGCCCCTGGAAATTTCCACTACATGCATCCGACGAAGTGGGTATTCACCCACAAAAGCTCATGGTCCAAAACGTCTGTTAGTCTATAAGGTGCCACAGGCCTCTTTGTTGCTTTTACAGGTCCAGACTAACACGGCTACCCCTCTGATACTACCTAAGTTATGGCAGTCCCTCTGAGTTGCCCTCTGGACCATAGTGCTGCTTGGAATTTGTGCAGTGCTGTTCACAGTGGATCCTGATACCAGGATTTACAAGGCTGACTTCCACAGTGTCTATGCTGCTCCTGGCAAACATATCAGGTTTTTGGGGTCCCTTTACACTACCCCAGTTCTTTTACCTGGCACATAGAGATGGGAGCAGCAGTGGGGATCTCACATGCAGTATTTATTTGGGACCAGATGCTATCCCCACTTACGCAGTTTAAGTAGTACTTTACTCCACAAGTAGTCCCACTAGTTCCAATGGGACTGTTCGTGGGATGCAAGTTGTTTCTTAATGTTAGAGTGGCAGACATGCGCCCTTTATAAGCAAGGAGTGTTTGGATCATGGGTTTGAGTTTCACACTACTATAAAGACATAACATTTGAATTTGAGGCTTTTGTTCACTCCCATCTCTACATTTTAGAATTAATCTAAATTTTTTTAGGAACACTGTATATTTGTAGTTACCTTGGAAACTTGTGCAGTGTGCCCTTATTTGAAAAGCACTGTAAACTTCTTCTTGGAATCACTCTGCCATATTTTGATCCATACTTCTATAAAAGTCTAGCATAACCCATTCATGAAAACACACCTTTAGCATGTCCATTGTAACCAAGTCTGGTTACAATGAGAGTGAACATGTGTTTTCATAGCACTACTATTTTGAATTAGTTTTCTTATTTGTAACTGTTTAGACGGAAAGCACAATTCTATTGGTTTTGTTCAGCTGCAGCTCTTTAATAGTAGAAAATTAGATTATGAAATCTATATACCCTGCCATCTCATCTCCAGCCTAAGCATGCTGCATAGCTCCAGTGATTTTCTTTAATGAGGTGGAAATGTATATGATGGTTTCAAATATGCAGGCTAACATTTTCTTCAGTCTATCTTATGCAGATCATCATATAGTTGTCTCTATGTGACAGAAGTAATAGTATCTTATTGAGATCATGTTCACACTTATTACAATCTTCTACATAGATGGGTATGTTTTGAAAAAAAAAGGATAAAACTAATACAATAATTAGTTATGGATTAGCACTGCAGTCACGTAACAAGTTATGGGAAGTTGGCCATTGGCAGGAGGCTTGTAATGATGTAACCCGCATTCCAGTCTATCATACATTTGGAGTGCTGTCAAATAATTCTAGGCCATCAGACATAACAGGGAAAGTAAAAGATTTGATTCATCATTGATTCTCACAGTAAAGGGATATGAATATATATATATGGAGATATATATATATATTCATTTATCCTTCAACTTGCTGCCTCTTTAGCCATCTTCTTGCTTGTGTTTTAATGACAGAACCTTCTTTATTTACCAGTTAGAATTTTCTGGAATAATAGTAATCTAGTCATTCAAATATTTTTAATGCCCTCCATCTCTATCCATATATTTCTTTTATACATGTAGGAAACATCACAAGTTCACATACATGCACACACGCGTGTTTTCATCCATATCATTTCTCCACTCATTTCAATTTTATTTTAACTTTAGTAGCTTGAGAAACTAGACCTGCAGCAAACTGTTCCAATGATTTTCAAACTCAGTTAAATTAAGCTCCCAAACTTGAGGCTGTTACTCCTGGTTTTGACTGCTGCTCTCTGGAATGACTGGTCATGCCTGGAACAAGGAAAAGGCAGTGCCCTAATATATGCAGAAGTGGAGAACGTGAAATAACAATTTGCTGAGATTTTTTTTATTGGAAGTTTCTATAAAGTGGAACAGGGGCCACTGATTAACATAGGATTCTGCAGCTTAGAAGGAGATCATGTATTAGGTTCATCATTCACTGTATTGTAACAGATCTCTGGCCACTTAGGTACTTCACAGCTGTCACTACATTGCACAGTGACCTAGAACTTTCTGGTGGCATCAAGACTAGAACTCAGAGCCTCCTTTTCCAAAACCAGAGACAGCTGGTACTAAAGGAAAGTCTCCAGTAAATGCAACCGTCAGAAGAGGTGGATGGTTTGACCAATTCCCTGGTTCTTTGATTGTCTCACTGAGGGTGGGAGCAGTTTATTGAGGAAGGAGGAGTTCAGCAGACAGGATTAGGACACTTTTTAAACATGTTTTACAGTATTTCTTAGGTGGTGGGAAGTTGCTGCGTATTTTCTTGAACACCAGGGAGCCGATAATCCTAGCAACTGAGGTCAGTGGTGGTTGCAGGTATACAATTGGTGGGTTCATTGAGCCCTGCAGGCTGCTGTAGGAAGAGTAGCGTATTAACCTAGTTTAACAAACCAAGCCACATTAATCCTTTTACTAAAGAGGGGATCAGCTCTGGGAAGAACAGAGCTGTGATCCCCTGCAGACATGATAACATTGACACTGCTGCTGGTCTCTGAGTTCTGCAATTTTATTTGTAAGCCTTGGGGTATAGAACAATACTTTTTTACCAGCAGCAGGAACATCTGTTTATGGAGAGCTGGTTAAAAAAAAGAGTAAAAAATATTAGTCATTTCTGGAAATTTTATATTATTGTTGAAATGTCAACATTTTTAAATTCCATCCAGCTGGTTGATCGATGTTTTCATTTAAAAAAAAATGGGTGAAGGTCTGTGAAATCAGAATTTTCTAAGAAAAATTACATTAAAATGCATTAAACAGTTTTAAACCAGCAATATGGTTGTGCTTTGGTGCTTGTGTAACACATATCCTTTCCACCACATCTGAAGAGGATGATGATGCATCTGCTGTTGTCATTTCATAATTTATGGTCCTGATTTTACATATGGAAACTTGGGGCTTGATCCTAAGTTCATTGATGTCAGTGTAAAGAGGAGGAAGTGGGGTTCACCAGCCTGGGGAAGCAGGTTCAGAAAACTGGGATAATATTATTTTACAGGGAGTAAGGACATCTGCTGATGGACGAGGATGCAGCCTAGGAAGAGTTGGACTCTTATCTCTCTCATTCAACTAAAAGAGGCCATCACTTTCCCAGCAAGTTTCCTCCCTCAGATGTTCTCCACCTGCAGGTCCCTCCTGTCTACCCAGGCTCTGAGCAGAAGAACAATCCCACAGATCTTCATGGTTGCTCCTGTGCCTTGTCACATCTTGAAATAGGTACTACCCCTCCTACTGCTAGGGTTCTGCAAAACTTGTAGGGCACCCCCAGCTGTATAAACAGGAGTCTTAGAGCCAAATAGTCTACTGCTGTTTGAAGAGGATGAGGGTCCTGACTCCCAGTCCCCTACTCCTTTAGTATAGTTCCCTGGTTCCCTAACCCTGGCACAGGTTTAGTATAGCAGCACCTAGAGCTTGGCAGCTTGCCTTGGGGCTTGTCCTAGCTGTCCCAGCTGCCCAGTAAGATCAGTATGACCTTCCTGAGGACAGCTTCTCTGAAGCCCTCTAGGAGTCTCTCTTGGGAACTATAGAGCATCTGCCAGCTCTCCCCCAGAGCTGCCCAGCAGCTGACTGGAACTTCCCGCTCTTTAAAACCTGGATTCACCCCTGACAAGAATGACAGGATATGACATGCCCCAGCGTACAACCTGGATTCCAGAATTGCTGCACCCCCTTAGCACTCTAGCTCAGGGTAGCTCAGATACTGCTCTGATAGTGACAAGCAACCCTTTCAAGTTTTGCTGTCACACAGTCATGTGAAGGCACACCCAAAGTTACATGAAGGCTTTCACAGCCACTCATCAACTGTATACAGGAAAACACCCTCAAATCCCCCTGATCCCAGCCTTGCACCCCAGAAATGTGCATCTTACACTGCTCAAGACTCCCTTGATCAGAGTAAGCTCACTGATAGTTCATCATACCATCAAAGGGTCTGAATATGCCCCAGCCTTTGTAATCTGAGTAGATTCACCAAACTTCAGTCAGTATGATATGATAGAGGTCTATGAAATCATGACTGATGTGGAGAAAGTAAATAAAGAAGTGTTATTTACTCCTTCTCGTAACACAAAAACTAGGGGCCACCAAATGAAATTAACAGGCAGCAGGTTTAAAACAAACAAAAGGTAGTATTTCTTCACACAATGCACAGTCAACCTGTGGAACTCTTTGCCACTGGATGTTGTGAAGGCCAAGACTATAACAGGGTTCAAAAAAGAATTAGATAAATCCATGGAGGATAGGTCCATCAGTGGCTATTAGCCAGGATGGGCATGAATAGTGTCCTTAGCCTCTCTTTGCCAGAATGAGTGACAGGGAATGGATCACTTGAAGATTACCTGTTCTGTTCATTCCCTCTGGGGCATCTGGCATTGGCCACTGTTGGAAGACAGGATACAGGGCTAGATGGACCTTTGGTTTGACCCAGTATGGCTGTTCTTATGTTATGTAAAAAACACACTGGCTTAAATAACACATTAAAATAAGTTTAACTACAGAAAGATATAATCACTTAAAAACTAAGTGATATAGTCATAGGTCAGAACTGGTTACAAAAAGATAAAAACCACAAGCTATTTCCTAAACTTTATCAGGCTATGTCAAATTTGAAGCAATAAGGTTCCTCTTACCCAAAAGCCCACAGCAGTCTGCGCTAATTGGAAATCTAGGACCACTCCCACCAGTTCAAATATTTCTTTGTCTTCCGAACACTCTTGTTGCCTTCAGTGTAGATGGTAGAGGAGAGGTGAAGTGGTGGTGTCATTGTCCCTCATTTATACTCTCCTCCTTGCATTCAGGAATAGCCCCCTTCCCCTCCTCCCCAAGTGTAGACACTCAGTCTGTGGTACACCTAAAATTTGTACTTTCTCTCAGGTGAATTGCAAATCTTTTGCTCACACCTTTTGTGCACATGAGGCTTGACATGTAAGGCTTTTGTTTACTGTCCTTTGTTACCTCTGAGGGGCTGGTCTCTGAACCTTCCCCAGACTCATGTGTTTCAGCAACAAACATATGGCAAAAATTCATAACTTCATATACAATGATGATGCACACATTTTAGCAGGATAGCGATGCTCAGATTAGAACTTTTCCAGTAATACCTCACAAGGTATACTTTTCACAAGAGTTATCATAATTCTGTAAAAGCGGGTACCATAATAGTGTAGACTATCACACAGGGTCAGTGGGGTGGGGCCAGCCTTGCCCACAGCAGCTCTTTAACCCCTTTGTCACCGGTGTGGGATTGTAGCAGGGTGAAAAAGCACCTAATTACCCCTGCTCAGCCAGCTCCAATCAAGAGAAATAGATTGGGGCTGGTGAAACAGAGCTGGTGCCTGACCTGGGGATTGGCTCCACCTATGGGCCTGACAAGCCAGCAGTTACAAGGGCTGGAAGCCAGAAGGAAATGGCAGCCAGGGAAAGATCAGTCTCCTAGCTGTGGCCTGACTGCAGGAAAAGAGGGAACTAACCCTGCAAGCCTTGTATATAGCTCAACACTGATGGTGAGAGAACTGTGTGTGTGTAAATAAAGCCATGGGTGCTGCATAACTGGAAACCAATCTACACTTTATTGGGACAGCCAGCAGGCTCTGGAAGAGGGGCATGCCAGAGAACCTGTCACAGGATTTATACATCCCATCACAGCAGGCTCCTTCACTTCTGCCTTGCCACTGCTGAGGTGACAATGGGCAGACTTTAAGAGACGGGACCAGCTGTCTTATGCTCATGATCTTGGCAAAATTGGAGAAATTTTTGCATAAGGAAAGAGATTGCCCTTCTGGTGGCTCTCTCTACTCTCCAAATCACAGTTATAGCAAATAGATATATGTCTGGGCAGAGACCAATTCCGCACCGTTGGGTAAATATTCCACCCCATGAGCGTTCTCTCATGTCCAAGAAATTGTTCATTACTTGGAGAGGTGGCGATGCCCAGTAGATAGGGGGAATAGATATATTAAAGGTCAGGGCAGAGGGTAATATGTCCTGAGATCCCAAGGAAAGTGATGATTTGCTGTCATTGGGATCCAGCAGACTCTTTCATGGAGGTTGAAAAAAAGGTGCGGCCTTTAGGATGAGCTGAACTCTCTCATTCTGATAGTCAGGGAGTTACTTTGCCACTGCCATGTTACCTCCCTTCAATCTCTGTCTTATTCAATCCACTTTCCATTGCGCTGCTATCACACAGTATGGCTTTAATAGCCATATGGTTTGGACATCATTAAAAGTATTATGACTTGAGGCAGCAATAAGACACTGATCAGCTTATTAAATGATCATAATCCATAAGCAAACAAAGTTCATTCTGCCAGAAGCCTGACAATTTTGTCTTGAAAACATTTATCTGATATAACTCTACTTCAACATTCAGGCTGTGTGGAGCCCCATTAAGTCCCTAGGAAACTTAATCATACTTTGTTTGCAGTGTCCATTCAGTAGTTAATGAGTCCCCGCTGTGCATGAGAAGCCTCTATTTAAGTGTCCTCCTTACTGTAAGACTACCAGAGCTAGAAAGCTACTGGTGCAGTTAACCGAAGTCACAGACTCCTGAGAAGTGACAGATTGAAAGAGAGACTGTGCAGTTCTTGGAGACAAATTATTGTAATATAATACAATGATGACAGCACTGTATATTTAAGCATCAGACTCCTGATTTTTTCTTCACAATTTGAATTTATCACGATTTAAGGATTTGGGGAAATGCTATTTTACAGCCACTCTCACCAGTGACAACACTAGCTGATGTTTGTAAATTTCCCAGTTATTTTTAACAAAAATCTAAATAATTGTACACATGAAAA
Organism: Gopherus flavomarginatus; assembly: GCF_025201925.1. Classification (NCBI taxonomy): domain Eukaryota; kingdom Metazoa; phylum Chordata; order Testudines; family Testudinidae; genus Gopherus; species Gopherus flavomarginatus. The sequence continues at coordinate 307,600,987 of NC_066617.1, forward strand.
ACAACCCTCTAAAAGCAGCTTAAATATGCTTTAAGTGAAGACATTATGCCTTGTCATTTTCAAAGGAGTTGAAACACATCAGTTATACATTTTCATTCTTGCCTGTACAATAATGAATATTAATTACTTTTTAATTTACTTCTGTGCTACCTCCCAAATATGGGCATATTTTTTTGTCTAGCTAGTTGCTGCTGTGGCCGAAGGGACATGGGAATCAAGGGATACTGGCCTTTATTTCTGATGAGTCTTGGTGCAATCACCATACTTTGCTGAGACTTAGTTATCCCATGCATAAAATGGGAAAAACAATGCTTACCCAGCAGTGTAAGTTTGCTATTTTGGGATAGCTACTGCAAACACAAAAAAAACAAAAGCCCCCACTGGGATTCCTTTAAAATGGGCAATGAGAGAGAAAACATGCTTTAATTTTTTTACTTAAACTTCATCAGTGTACTGCATTCCGGAGGTGCTTGTGAGGGCCTTTGGCACGCAGCCCATCAAAGTAAGCCCCTGGCGGACCGGAAGGTTTGTTTACCTGCTGCGTCCGCAGTTTCGGCCAATTGCCACTCCCACTGGCCATGGTTCACCATTCCAGGCCAATGCGGGAGGCAGGAAGTGGTAGCCAGCAAATCCCTCCGCCCGCGCCGTTTCCCACAGCCCCTATCGGCCTGGAACAGCAACCCGTGGCCGAACCTGCGGATGTTGCAGGTAAACAAACCTTCTGGCCCACCAGAGGCTTGCCTTGATGGGCCGTGTGCCAAAGGTTGCCGATCCCTGGAATATAATCTTTAGATACCCTTTATAAACTTTCTAGATATAAAGGCAGAAAATAGACATTAAGAATTACAGAATCAAACTATAGTGTGTGTGTTTATACAAATCTCTTTCAAATCCTTGAACCAATGTGCTTATGTTTATTCTACTGCAGCTCAGTATGTAATCACTTGAGCACCTTACCACAGGATCCAAACGAATGATTGAGAGAACTAATAAATGTACTTTAGGTTTCCACACTCTACCAGAAGAAAGCTATTTAGCACAGTTGTCTCTGTAATTTTGATACATTAGGAAATTCAATGTTCAATGGCCCTCAAACTCTCACTTTCACCTATGTAGTGTGATGGCCTACTGCCAAGGCTGGCTCATGACCTTTTTCTTACATTGTCTATTTTTCTTTATTTAGCTAAATGGTTTTTTTAAAAAAAATATTCCTACATTTATAAAATGAAGATTAAAAAGAGAGCAACAAAGGTTCTTACAAGGCTAGCTTTGAACTTCTGAGTGGCTTCACTTGTGCATGCATGTGAATCCTTTATATAAATGCATGTATTCTGCCCAGTGCTTTCAACACACCTTTACATGGATTAATTCTGGCACTCTAGTGTCTTCCTGGAATTATGAAAAATTATTTTAACATGTATAGTTAAGCAGAGAAGGCTTGTAAGTTTTCAGCTAAAATTGCAAAGCTCAGAACTTGTTCAATCACTGCCTCAACTCATTATCGCCTCAGCTCAGAAATTTTATCAGCCAGTCAGCACATAGAATTTCTTATCCCCTTTTTAATTGACCAACACCATGCAGTTTATGTTATACATGCATATAGAAATATTATAGGTACATTATAGGCAGTGCTGGAAGCATTCCCTATAATTACCTGACACTTTCCTTTATATAGTCCTGTTTACAGTTGCTTACAACTTTGTCAAAATTTAATAATTTAAGCTGAAATGTTCCATGCTGAGTGCCTGGTGCAGGCTGAATTATTCTGGAAAATTTCACCCAAAATAGTTCAGCCATTCCTCACAACGAGGTTAGAGAAAAATATATTTTGCCCATGTTAAAAAATTCTGGCAAACTTTTCTTTGAAAAGCTCTAACATCCTTGTGCTTTGGAGCAGAGACTTGAAATTTGGCAGAGGTGTGGTCTTTCTGGCAGGGATATGCCTTTTACTATTCCTGGGGAAATCTGCCCAAATTTGATCAAGTTTGAAACCTTTCAAAAATTAGTGTGCAGATGTTCAATAGAGATTTCTTAGATTTAGGGCCAGCTAAATTCCTCAAAGATTCCATCCACACTGGGCATGCCCCAGTCCAGAGCTGAGTAGGATTTTCCCTTCAATTGCAGCTCTGGACTGACGTAGGCTGGCCCTGGGCCAGAGTCAGGTCTGGACTCCTGAACTAAGAGCAGGGAGCTGGTCTCTCCTGTGCTCTCAGTGACCTTTTCCACTTCTGGGCCCTGGAAATGTGAAGGAGAAAGCTGCCTTCAAAGACTGATGCAACAAGAGCTGGACATACACTGGGGAGGGGGATGGAGCACATTCGGGCAAGAACCTGAGGAAGAGCAGGTTGAAAGCAGAGCTGGTGAATGGTAGGGGGAGAGGGAAACGGACAATGAAGTTGGAATGAGAGGAGAGTGAGACTGGTTGGGCGAGGACACTGGGATTGAGAAACAATAGAGAGGAGGAAAGGATGGGGAAACAGACCTGACACGCTGCTGGCATTCAGGGGCAGAACTGGAACTGCCTAGGAAAAGGGACTTGGATAAGGAGTCCGGGGAACACTGAGTTTGGATGAGGACTCCAAGGAGAGAGATTGGGTCTGGGAGCAAATGGATATGTGGGTGGGGGTGACTGGAAACCAGTGTGAGGGAAAGAGACAGATCATATGAGGAACCAGGATGGGGGGACGATCTTGGGCTAGATGAACAAGGAGACTGGAGACAAGAAGCTAGGAGTGGGTAAAACAGGGAATGGCTGGGCTAGGAGACGAGGATTGGACTGGGACAAGATGTCCAGAGGGATGAGACTCAGATTTGTTGGGCAAAGACATAGGAATCACAAGTAGCAGAAATTATTAGAAGCCAGGTGTGGGGAGAGACAGGATTAGGGCATGGACACATTGGAGGGAATGGGCCAGAAGAGGTCAAGCTTGGCAGGGAAACAGACACAAAGGTCTGTGACCTCCTGAGCATGCTCCCCTCCAGAGCGTGGAATGCAACCCAAGCTCCCTGAATCTGACTCTTCCTCTGCTGCCAGCAAATATCTGTGAAATACACTAGCAAAGTGTCCCACCCCTCTCTGGTGCTGGTCTACATAAAGGCTGACAACCTACTATTGCTATGCATTACTCCATTAGACTGTGAGGTGGATCTAAAGGTTCCAATGACTTTGATTGTTTTTAAAAGAGGAGTTTATACACAAAAATGACATTATAAGAACATTATTAAGGGTTCAAAGTCACACACTCAGAAGCTAGGAAATGCCTGAATTAAATTTGCCTATTGTCACATTCAGGTTGTACATACCTGCAGGACCGGCGCTAGTGTTTTTAATGCCCTAGGCGCACGGCCATTTCACCGCCCCGAGCACTGCTCCCGCGGCTCCAGTGGACCTGGTGCAGGCATTCCTGCGGAGTGTCCGGTGGTCCGCGGCTCAGATGGAGCTGCCGTAGGCGTGCCTGCGGGAGGTCCACCGGAGCCGTGGGAGCAGCAGACTGTCCGCAGGCATGCCTGCGACAGATCCACCGGAACCGCAGGACCAGGGGACCCTCTGCAGGCACGACTGCGCCAGGTCCACTGGAGCCGCCTGCTGCCCCCTCCCCGGCAAAATGCCGCACCCCCCCAATAATCCTGGTGCCTTAGGCGATTGCCTAGGCTGCCTAAATGGAAGCGCTGGCCCTGCATACCTGCCTTGTTAGCCTGACTGCCTTAAAATGCTCTGCTGCTGTGAATCACAGCCTGGATACCAACAGTCAGCAGCCAAGCGTGCAGTCTCCTGGGTATCTGCGTGCTGTGCAGCCCTGGTTCAGCACTCTGACCTCAGCAGCCTGCCTACAGCACAATAGCCCCAGCCTGGTACCCACCAGCCTTGGTTACTACTTGCAGGGTGAGCCCACACTTCAAGTCCTAAATTTCCCCCATCCAGTCCTCTCCTGGAATATTCAGAGAATTAATGTTTTGTCCTTTAAAGAGACAAAAACACATTACAGCTTATTAACCTAACTGGGGCAAATTCACCTTTCTCTTCAAGCACAGCACTGAATTGGTTTATTGTAAAAATGAAAACAAATTTAACAAAAGGACAGAGGTTAAGTGATACCAAGAAGAAGGAATAAGCTAGAAGGGGTTACATACAAACAAAAGAAAAAATATGCTTTCTAGTGGCTAATACCTAACTTAACAATCTACAGTCTTTCTTCTAGGTAGTTTCCTTACCAATCTTCCATTATCAGAGACTTTAACTCCCTTGGTTGAAAGACCTATCTTTCTTCACTTGCAAGAGATCTGGCCCCTTGTGTTTGTCCAGTCATGGATGCCAAGGTACCTTCTTCTCTCTTTTCATACCTTCCCAAGCTCACTGTTTGGTCCCCAGACTCAGGATGACCTCATACTGTTCTTCCTCTCTTGTGGGCTTCCCATCCCCTTGCTGATTCCTATGTAAATGGGGCCTGCATTGTTTAGGTCATACCTTGCTTAATTTCATTGGAAATGGGTAGATGGCTGTCTTCCCTCTTGTCTGGGAGAAAGCCTGTTTCTCCCGGTGTTTGGTCACAGACTTTGAAGCATAATATCCTGAATTATCCATATTTTCCTCATGCAGTGTTAATATATCCATTTCACAATGATATTAATTGACAGGGTGTCATTAGCTTTCAGAAAAGATCTTGCTCTATACACTTTTATAATACATTAAAAGGGTATAGAGCAATACTGCAGTCAGTTGGTTCAACTACTTGTCATTTGCATTTTGCTCAGATCCCTTGTCTTTATAGCCCAGATGAAGTTTCTCTCTCCTGCTAGGATGCAGACATCATGTTGCTTTCTCCTCCCTCCCTCCCTTGATAGCTTTGTTTACTTTATATGTAAACAGACCTTCATTGTCTCTGCCGGACAAGCAAATACACATTCCTTTGTCTAGGGCAGCCTGGGCTTATGTATTTCTTGTCAAACACATTTTAATGACATAATTCTAGCACTTATTCATAACTCTTTGTGCACACCCCGTACATACCACATGCAAGAACATTAATGATCAGTGAGTTATTAATTTTCCAGTGATGTCTTATAATACCTTTTAGATACAGATTATGATAACAGTGTGTTAGGTACAGTGAGTACGTCAGGCATGACAAGAACTGCTGACACAGAATAGTGAGCCACAAATGGTCCTCTGTGCCACACATATCCATCCCTAAATACTCAATAGCATGATGGTCATGGTACTACCAGCAATGTGGGAACCCCCAGTTCATAGTCCCTGGTTGGAATCAAGCACAGTATGTGCTCTGACAACCAGGTGAACAACTATTGTCTCCCTCGTTCACTGGTGTTCTGCGGAAAACTTCCTACAGTCACAGTTTCATCCTGATATGGGAAGGGACATTTTTTTGAAATCTCAAAAAGTTTTGCAGAATGGGAAAATCTTTTCCTAATTCAGCTCTAATAAAAGCTGTAAAAAAATTAAAAATCAAAATCAAAATGAAAAATTGATGTTATTGGGAATTTTTCAATTTACTTAAATGAAGTGATGATTTCACCCACAGTGTACATCTCACCTACTGGATGGAATATGTTAGACTTGCTCTTGTATATATTAATCAATTCCTTGCAATGGCTAATCTATTGGAGCTGATCCTTTGGCTCACTGGGCAAAGACTTGTGGTTTTGCAGTTCTTTTATGGTTTTGGATTGCTCTTCACACTGACTGTTCAAGTACTTCTGTACTGAAGATGTGGGTATGACCTTTGTTAGCTTTGGGAGTGGGGGCACGTATAATATGGCTTGTGAGTGTATATATGTAGTTTTCTCGTCCGTTGTGCATATTACTTGTTTATGTACTTTTTAAATTTACCATTGAACAAAGTAATACAGATAAAAACATATGGTCAACATGATCTCAGTAATCAATTGCCAGGATAGAAACCCTTCAGGCTACCTTTCGCATTATTCACATTGTACCAAGACAGGTGTCACATGAACAATTCTTGGCATATGTTAAGGATAATGAATTCTGGCTCCCCTATTATCAATCAGGTTATATTTCAAAGTTACAATCGGTATATATTTATTATTGTTATGCGCAGCTAGAGGCTACGTGGCTCCCAGCAAGTGTGTCTTTGGTCTATGGGCAATCACAAATCTCTTGAAATTGATGGGCATAATAGCCACCTTCCATTCAGACTACACGGGGGAACAATTAAATGTTCCTTTGTTTAGTGATAGCTAAAACATGTGAAGGGAGTAATGGCAGCAAGGAAACAAAGCCAGCCATGTTGCATTACTGGATTGTGGAGGAGTCATGCACAGGAAAGGATGCTATTGTAGCCCAAGGTCCAGCATGCTTCAACAGCAGCGCTGTGAATTACAAGTTGTGAACTACAAACTGCGGCATATTGGGAGAACTTCCTGGTTCCTGCCCTCCCTGTCCCCAGCTCCCTGTCCCCAGTAGGAGGTCTCAGCACTGATTGAGCTGGGAGCAGGTAGCAGGCCAGCAGAGAGGAGGCTGCTGCACATAATCCTGTTCTATGTTCTTTACAGATAGGGCCAAAAAAGGCTTAAAGACCACCCTGAGAGGAGTTTAAATGACACAAAAGGAGAACATGGGCTTGTTTGTTTTGTGGTTTAGTTATTGGGGGAGTTAGAACATGTTTGTAAGGAGGATTGTGTTGTACAATGTACCTTCTGCTCTCCCAGGAGGAGGTCTCAGCACTGATTAGGCTGGGAGCAGGTAGCAGACAGGCAGAGAGGAGGCTGCTGGACTGTAATCCTGCTCTATGTTCCATTCCTGGTGGTTTGTCTGAGTGGGTCTGGTCTGCACAAAGGAGCCTCAGGCCCAGCTTCCCAAAGTTGCATAAAAAAAGTCACAAAGCTAGGGTGACCAGACAGCAAATGTGAAAAATCATGATGAGGGTGGGGGGTAATAGGAGCCTATAGAAGAAAAATACTCAAAAATCAGGACTGTCCCTATAAAATCGGGACATCTGGTCACCCTACACAAGCAAGGCTTCCCCTACCTTGAACAACCTCATACTGGGCCAGTGAACGGGTAGGGGGTTACATTTTTTTATATTGTCATTGAGGTGACAATGATCCATAGAGTCCGTCTGTATCCACAGATCATTGGTCTTTTTTATCACTATATAGGTAAAGAAAGCTTTCTAAACAAGAAAAGCCATGAGGGCCAGAGGGCTGGGGAGCATGAGCTGCAATTCAGAGAAAGAAAAAAAAATTCTATTATTTGGAGTCTTAAGTAGTTTGACTATTATAATGTGGGGATCCAGCAAATGATTTGCCAGAGACTCAAATACTAGGTGAAAAGTCCTCTCTAGAATATCTTTTAATAGCTTCCTAATGCAATACAATTTCCGTGTCAGGCTCAGAATGAAAAAAAAGCTTGAAAGCTGCCAATATTTCTAGATGTATATATACAGATTCTGTGGGTTCATCCTTCATCTGAGTGAAGCTAACAAAGAAAAGAGAAAATCTTTCTGAGCACAGACTTAAAATAGCACATATGAGCTCTAGAAGAGTTTCTGACTTTTGGGCGGGGGTTCTTACCAGGGCAAAGAAAGTAAGAATACCTAAGAAAGAAAAGCCTATAACACAAACTGTTATGCTCGTATAATTTTGCTACATTTAAGCAAAACAGTAAGGGTTGGACTACCTGATAATTCCTGAAAGGAGAAAAGAATCTCTTTATGGCAGACATTTGTCCTCCATTCAGCACCCAGCATAGGAAGGGCCTGTCTCCCAGACCCTTGCTTTTAAAACTGCATTGTGTATAAAATCCAAAGGTCCCTTGAGTGAGTGACTTTTACAGTTACAAGTTTTAAAGAGAGGTAGAATTAATAAAGCCATTTGATAGAGTTTCTCCTTTTAGGAGACTTTAGTTCCCAGTTGTTGCTTCAGCCTAACAGCATAAATAAAGGAATACAACCTAAGACAGACCCTTTGAGGGACTCTGCTGGCAGGGAAAAAGAGATCAGAGGACCACAATTCACAAGAACTGGATCCTCTCACTACCCAAAGAGCTAAAATTAGCCTTTTCTACAGACCTCCAAGTCTTAAGCTTTTCTAATAACCTATTGACTGGAATAGTACTTTAAAGAGAAGCAAGAACCACTCCTACCAAAACTGTAACTTCACATTGTAGGCAAAATTGAAGGAAAAGAATAAAAAGAAACAGGATCTTAGCTGTCCCCTGTTTTTTTTACCAGCAGACAAAAAGGAACTGTGCTCACAGCCAGCCAAAGCCTTGAAGTATCCCTACCGCATGGCTTCTCACACTGTCCTGTTTCACTGTCTGGTCTCTCTCTGCAAGTCAGATATCAGACAGAGCATGAAAACGTATTGGACTAAGCTACTATCAGATAACTGCACCGCAGCAACATGGCAAAGATGAGCTGAATACACAGTTCAAAAGATATTTGCATGATCTTAAGTGCACCATAAAGAAAAGTTCTGGTAATCAACAGTTAACAAACACTAATTTTTATAAAGCCACATACATAAAAGTTCATCTATCCTAACAGAAGTAAAATTAGATTCAAATCTCAATTAAAACATGAAGAACAGCCTGTTATGATCTGCAATGCATTGGAAGATTCCTTTTTTGAAAATCAAGCCCTCTCATGCTGTTGCATTAGACTATATTGTTAATGAGTTCTTTCATTCCTCTGTGCATGGCAATATATTTAATCCTTGCTGCATATTTTAAATGATTGATGTTCCCCTAATTACATTTTATGGTATCTTGTGCTATGCTACCTCTAATGAGAGCAAACATCCCATTACCTCTCTAGTGCTCAACCACAAAAATCAATAACTGACATTTATTCAATGAACTGCAAATTGTGACTCACCATCTTCACTTTGTGTTCAGTAAATTTAAACTGCAATTAATTTTCATGCATATCACAAAATAGCAACTGCAGGCATGGACTAAGTTTTAAAGTGATTTGCTTCTTCTTTGGCTAATTACAATACACTGAAACCTGTTTTGAGCCATCACTTAAAGGGCTGAGAATAATCAGTTGCTTAATGGAAATGATCTTCTCAACAAAGTTGGAGCACAATTATAATTCACACATTTGGGAATCCTTTGGAGCTATCTCTGAAGACATGGGGTTCTTTAATAAGGGCAGTTTCTTGTGGAGGTTATACTGTAAATATATAGGTGAACTCCCCTTAACTTCATCCCTATTGTGTATGTTTGAATAAATAAAATGTATTGTAAAAGAATTGCAGCCTTGGATTTTTCCAAAGCTGAACTTTGCCAGATTTAATACAGTACTCAGAACATTAGCTTAGCATTAGCCACTTATTTATTTCCAATCAAAAATGCTGTCTTGTTTGATAAAGAACTAGAAAATAAATTGATGTGCCCAGCACTTGTTGTTTCTTTCAGAATTCCTACAATTGGGTAGCTTATATTTTCATTCCAGAAAATGTACGCTCATCTATCAAAAGAAGACATATTTGGGGAGTACCACCGAAGGCCTTTAAATACATGCATATGAATAAATACAGAAAGAGCAAAATCCTAGCCCCACTGCAGTCAATTACAGAACTCCTACTGATTGCAGTAGGGTCAGGATTTCACCCTAAACTTCCAAAGCCCCTTTGCATTAAAGGAGGGCACCATTTCCGGGGCAAATAGTACAGATAAGTATTGCAACCATTTGCACCTGAAAAAATGCAGAGTTCCCACTAACCACCCTTCTGTGTGTCCCCACTAACCAGCTTGGTACTGCAGTCTTCAGCATTTTCTCCACTCGCTGCTGTGGCTGGCACCTATCTCATATATCCCAGCACAGCTCCCTAACATATAGCATTGAGCAGGTAGTGTATTGCATACATTATATATGTCATATAATTAGGATATAGTTGATACAATTAACATAATACAGTGTATCTGCACTTGTTAGCATTATGATATATTTGGTTTTAAATGTTAAATTCCAGCTGTTGCCTCCAGTAAACCAGCCAGATCTGGCGATGTGTCCTGAAAGGCAAAAGCTACTCCCTCATACAACTGCATGCAGATACCATAGTTAAGGTAGCCAGGAGATGCTAGGCAGGAAGGGGCCCGTGGCTGCACTGCCTTGCACCTTATGTAGTCATTTACAGATGTGCAAAAGGAAAGGAAAGTAAGTGCAAAACTATGCCAGGTCAGACTAGTACCTTTTCACTCCCTCAGTGAACAAACTTTGACAGGCGTAATTGACTACACAATGTGTAAGGAAGTAGGGAATCTATTGTGAGGATGTGACAGAGTGCTGAGGCCTAACAGATTGATGAGCACTCTAGTCATTGTGGCATCAGTTATCTTCCCCAGTGCTGGCTGATTGAGGAAATAGGGAGGCATTAGCCAATCAGATGAGGAGGCTGTAATTAATTGGCCCATCAACTAACTAGCTTTATAAAAGGCAAGAAGGCAGCATTAGGGGGCTAGGGCTAGTTGTAGCTAGAGTGAAAGAGAATCCTTTCCCTCCCAGAGTCTGAAAGCAATAGGGTCATATGTATTAGAATGGTTGTATTATACTATACAGGTGTTGATGGAGAGGCTTTGAAGGAATCTAACTGGTTTTTGTGGTGACCCAGGATAGCAGGGTGGGGGGATTGCCAAATGCCCTGTTACAGATGGATTGATCTGGAGTCTATTCTGCTAGTCACTCCTCCTAGATGAGAGTCTGATATTAGGTTTTTTTGTCTTTTTTTTTTTAAGTTATTTTTTATGACTGTGGGACCATTTCTGAGACCCACACAGAGTTCACAGGTTGAGTGGGGGCTGCAACCTCAGGCCTGGTATTGTAGCTGAACTAACATTTTCTTTCTCAGGCTAACTAGTACTCCATATTCCTAGCTCTGAAAATGGTCTTGCAGATGTTTGTATGAGTCTTTTTTGGGTAAGCAGAGAGCTAGAATTTACTGAGGGAGGAATTAGCCCCTTGATTTTGTACACATCATTTCAGTGGCTTTTCATTTATGTCCCTATTAGTTTTCTTGTACAGCAATCTTAAAACAGAGAGATGTATTAAAGACAGCTCCCAACCTACCAGATGAATCACAACAGTTTATCTGGGCTCATTGGTTGAGAGCAGGAATTATTGTAATAAGAGATCAATATTCTGATTTCCAGACTAGGTCATTGGAATTAAAGCAGAAATAATATATAGAGATATACCTATCTCATAGAACTGGAAGGGACCTGAAAGGTAATTGACTCTAGCCATCTGCCTTCACTAGCAGGACCAAGTCCCAATTTTGTCCCAGATCCCTAACTGGCCCTCTGAAAGTTTGAGCTCACAATCCTGGATATAGCAGGCAAATGCTCAAACTTCTGAGCTATCCCTCCCCTATGTAAAAATGTAGGATGTGCAAAAGGAAAATATATCATCAACTGAGTGGCTGTATTACGAAATATATTCCTGATCTTATATAGAGTGAAATTATCCCATGATGCAAAGCTTTGCACACTACTCCATCCTGACCTCATAATGGCTGGTGCAGAAGGCTGTGCAGGGGACAGGCTGTGGGTGTTTAACAAGGAAGGCCATGTAACTACGTTTACCCTGAACCAATGTCACATGCAGCCAGTGTGGCAGTATCTAGCTAATGTAAACCACACTAGTCAAGTGTGGATCTCTATATATCCAGATATGCAGTTCAAATGTAGCTCTCTGTCAGGAGTCGGCAACCTCTGGCATGGGGCTTGCCAGGGTAAGCACCCTGGCGGGCCAGGCCAGTTTGTTTACCTGCCACATTGGCAGGTTTGGCCAATCGCGGCTCCCATTGGCCGCGGTTCACCACTCCAGGCCAATGGGGCAGGCAGGAAGCCGCGGTCAGCAAATCCCTCAACCCCCATTGTTTCCTGCAGCCCCCGTTGGCCTAGGACGGCGAACCACAGCCAGTGGGAGCCACAATCAGTCGAACTTGCCGATGCGGCAGGTAAACAAACTGGCCCAGCCCACCAGGATGCTTACCCTGGCAAGCCACGTGCCAGAAGTTGCTGACCCCTGCTCTATGTGATCTCAATTTAACCACCACGGCTGAACACTGTGAAATATTGGAAAGTTTTGATTTGAGCCTGGATTGCAAACTCTCAGATTTGGGAGCTTGCACCCATGATTTTTGTATTGCCCCATTCCAAAGATATGAAGTTCACGTCCCGAATTTGAATTCATGATTGTGGTTCAGGACTCATTTCTACTGAGAAAGATTAGAATGAGTTAGAGGGGAATATAGCAATACGCTACAAAATTGTAGGCTTCTTATAGGCTATGATCTAATAGGCTATGGGTGCACAATTTGGTCACATGGGTGAGTGCTGTAAGTCACCCAAGAACCTCCTAAGCAAAACAGCCTCCTGACACACACCCTGGAGTAGCTTATTGCTGCCGAATATGGCTCATTCATTTTGCATTTCAGAAATTTTATTTTCACTTTTTAAGATGTAACTTATGAATTATGAAAGTAGTTCCCAGTAACAATATGAGAAATGAGAGAAAAGTTATAAACACTATTTTCTCCAACCCTATTTTTAATGTTCCCTGTGCTATTAGGAACCCTTCACCTCCACCCCGATTATCTCCAGAAATCAAACTGCCCTATTAACAAAGCCAAATTTAACTCACTTTCTTTAATAAAAATGTTAATGAACAGCACTGGGAGTCTGCTTTTCACTAGAAATTGAGCTGACCACGTCTGAATGGCAACAAACAGCTACTGAAATGGCCCTTTGGCCTTTTGTGAGACGCAATCGGTTTTAGATGTAACTTCTCTCCCTGTCTCCAACTACCTTCCTTCATCCCCATACTCACAGAAGATCTTATTTAACACTGATAATGTGGTAGAACCTACTGGCCAACCAAGCCTTATTATCTTTGTCCTCCACACATCAGTGTTACTCTCTTACACACACACACACGGTGTAGGGAATTGTTATGTGTGAATCAGTAACGCGGTACAAATTATGCCCTGCAGGGATTGAGATACAGCTGTGGCATCTTCCAAAAGGCCCAACCAGCCAATGAGAATGTGATTTTTTAACATCAGTATCCCCAACCAGATTAGAATGGCTCTTCATTACCCTGAACTACTCAGTCCTTCAACACAGATATGCTTCCTGATTATTTATTAAGAGCCCATGACTAAAGCCTTAACTCACACTCCTAAGAGTGTCTGCACTGCAATGAGTGTCTGCACTGGCAGTTGGTCCATGCCAGTTGACTTGGGCTCATAGGCTTGGGCTAAAGGGTAGTTTAATTGCAGTGTAGACTGAAGCTGGAGCCTGACCACTGGAACTCTACCCCCTCGCAGGGTTCCGGAGCCCAGGCTCCAATCCAAGCCCCAACGTCTACACCACAATTAAACTGCCCATTAGCCTGAGCCCCATGAGCCCAAGTCAGCTGACACATGGCAGCTGTGGGTTTTTAATTTTAGCGTAGACATACCCTAAGGCTTCTATCTTACCTCATGGACAAAAGGGGTCTGCCTGCCTCTTTCCAGTTACAGGATTGCAGCCTAAATTTGCATTTATTATTTGACAGCTAACACAAACATAACAGGTAGATCGTCTGATAAATCACGAAATAAGTATTTCATAAGAAACAGAACAGACACAGGGACACATTTAGCTTTTAAATGTACATCTAGATCTACACTTTTTATTTACATTAATTGTTTCAATATAAAACATAAATCTTTGCTTTCCCCTAGCCTTCTTTAGCAGCAGTAACTATGTTCTTTAATATGATTTTTTTGACTCTTTGGTAAATATAAAGGACAAATTTAGAAGGATGATTTGTCTAGACATTGATTGCTTTTGCCATAATTCAAAGTTATATTTGATTTTTGGGTGAGATTTCATTTACACATCTCAGCTGGTAACATTTACACATAAACATGAACACATTTAGTCCATTCCTATGACAGTTTTGGATGTCTTTACATTGCTATGTCAGAATGACGTTGCTACTTCAGAGGCATTTTGGAGTAAAGTGTTCTGTGGAGGGAGATTTAGTCCTTTATACTGTCTTGACAGAGCGGTTGGTGGCATTGCTGGCCCATCACTTACAACTCTTTCAAATACACTTTGTAGTCTTTCAGTTTTAGGAATATTAACTTGATACTCTTTCAGCTTTGGCTGTTGTGGAAGAAAATTGGGCTTCCCGAGCTGAAGGATGGGCTGATAAATTGGTGTAGAATATGCAATCGTATAATCATTTTCATAATGCAATGGGATGGTTTTGCTTGTTTGGGACTGGTGGACATAAAATCTACAATATCTTTTTGTTTCCTTGTAAGTCTGTCCATCTGTACAGGCTCCAGTACCTGGAAGAGAAGTAATGTTTTAACAATCACACTTTTTTTTCTGGAATACAGAGATCTAGTATGTTCTGTCAGAAGTGAAATATCAAATTCCCATAACTTTCACCAGCATTACGCAATTAGATGTGTTTATTTCTACCAAAAAGAGCATTATATATCAAGAAAAACACATCCACATTTCAGTGCTTGGTTAAGGGGCAGATTCCCATGCATTTCAATGGGAGCAACGTCATGTCTTAAAAGTACGCTCGGATCCCAGAAAGAAACACTTACACATATGAGTAACTGAACCCAATTTGAGTTTAAGTGTTTCCAAGATCAGGGTTTTAGTAATGGAAGAGGGATTCGACAAGGAGCAATTTAACTGTAAATATATTTTATTTGTTACCGAAAAAAATATGAAGATAGGAGGCCTAAATTTTCAAACGTGACAAATAATTTTGGGTGTCTTGAGTTTTAGGATGCTCAACTTGAGACACCATAAAGTGTGGAATCAGCAGTTTCTGAAAATCAGCCCCCTTTAAAGTATGCTAAGTTAGGTACCTTAAAATGGAAGACCCAAAAACCACAGTTGGCAAATTAACACTAGAAGACCTGATTCTCCACTGGGTCATTTCAGTTTCATGCCTGTGTAACTTCACTGATCATTACTGCAGTGGTGATTCAAATCCCATGATCTCTGCCCCAAAAAGCTTAGTCTAATGTTACAGTCTTTGTTAATACTAGATACATTTGAAGGGACAACATCATAGTTCAACTATCTTTTTATACATGTTGCCCTGAAGAGTTTGAGGTTAAATTTATACTTACCAACTTGCTTTTCAGCTGACTGTGAAGGTGGCTTCTTTAACCCCTCCCCACTGACATCAGAATCACTATCATTAAACTCGCTATCTCCTTTCCCACTGTCTTTCGCACTAAACTGATCAGGAGTTGAATGGGAGCTGAAAGCAAAAGGAAACCATTAGTGTATTGTTTTTTCCATACTCTGCCTCAATATGAATTTCTGTAAATGTACACAAATATTAAATGTATGAAAAACACTACTTTACCTTAAAGCAGATTCTCGCTCCTGCCAAAGACACCGAGGATGAAAAGGAACAAGAACCTGATCCTGACAAAAGGAAGAAACAGCTATGTTAATACTTTTGCATTTCTCAGCATAAAAATGGCCCAACAATAATTTAAACAGAATGTTTACTTCAAGGGGATGTATAATATGATTCTAACCTATCAAATAAACAGAAATAATAATAATTACAACAAACAGAAATAAACCATAGCCCATATATATCAACAAAAACAAACACATATCTCTATAATAATACTTAGCTGTGATAGAATCCTTTTCATGTGTAGATCTCAAAGCACTTTACAAAGGTGGGTACATACACTTATTTCTATTCTACAGATAAGGAAACTGAGATACAGAGAGGTGAAATGCAGGCAGTAAACCAGTGGCAGAGCCAGAAATCAGATCCAGATCTTCAGACTCCCAGTCCAGTATGCTTGTCTGTCTACAAGCAAACAGATCTAGTTCTCCTATCACAAAAAATGTCCAGATATGAATCAAACTGAATTGGCTAAGTGACCTCATGGAATGTTGTGTCAAGCGCTTACAACAGATTCTTGGGAGTTGAAAGGATGAATTCATTGCAGAACGGCTGAAAAGGAATCAGGTGTGCTTACCTGGGAGCCTCTGCTCCTGGCTTTCCTCTCTTGGGCAGAATGACACAAGGACTCTCTGCTGCTCTCCTTCGCCTCGGAAGTGTCACTGGGGTTATCAGACTCAGTGGTAACAGAGAGCTGGCAGGAGTCTGCCTGGCCCGGGGAGCTGCTCCCTGCCTGGGAGCCTGAGCCCTTCAGCAGCCTGGCTTCCTTGCCTCTCCCCTGCTCTTCGGGCCCAGGTTGGAAGTGACTCTTGCTCCTCCTGCAGGTGGAGGCCACGGCGATGATAGCGATCAGCAGCAAGCCGCAGCCTCCGGCCAGCACAGCGATGAGGACCAGGGAGAGGTCCAGGCTGGGCTGCAGCTGCAGCTCCTCCGCCGAGGGCTGCACGACCACGATCTCCACGCTAGAGGGGAGTGTGTCCGTGGGAACGAGCCGAACGGCGGCTGTGCAGGACAGCGACGGCCTCCCGCCGTCGTGGACAGCGACGACAAGCGGGAAGGCGGCTGCCGCGGCCCCTCCGTGCAGCCTCCTCCGCAGGGCCAGCTCCCCGGTGTCCCGGTTCAGGGCGACCAGCGGGTGGGCGCCGCCCAGGAGGGAGTAGGACAGCTCGGAGTTCGCGCCTTGGTCCGCGTCGCTGGCCGCGAAGCGGGCGATCAGGTACCCGGCGGGGGCGCTGGCGGGCAGCGGCAGCTCGACGGAGCCGTTGGCCAGCGGCGGGGAGGTGATGACCGGGGCGTTGTCGTTCTGATCCACCACCCGGAGCCGGAGGCGGGCCCGCTGGCACAGCTGCGGGGCGCCCCCGTCGCAGGCTTCGATCTCCGCCTCCACCAGCGGCAGCTCCTCGCAGTCCAGGGGCTGCCGGGCGCGGACGGACCCGCTGCGGGGATCCACGGAGACCAGAGCGGACCCGGGGTCGCCGCCCGGGCTCTGTGTCTCCAGCAGCCTGTAAAGCACCTTCCCGTTGCGGCCCAGGTCGGGGTCCCGGGCCACCACGGTGGCGAGGTAGGCGCCCGGCGGGTTGTTCTCCAGCACCGCCACCTCGTAGACGGGCTTGGAGAAGAGCGGCGCGTTGTCGTTCTCGTCGCTCACGCGCACCGTGCACTGCCGGATGGTCTTGCAGGGCGGCGAGCCCAGGTCCTCGGCCACCAGGGTCAGGTTGTACTCGGGGATGCGCTCGCGGTCCAGCGGCGCGGCGGTGACGAGCACGTAGCTGTCGGCGTAGGCGCGCTGCAGCGCGAAGTGCTCGTGCCCGTAGAGGGCGCAGCGCACCTGCCCGTTGGGGCCCGAGTCCCTGTCCGAGGTGCTGACCAGCGCCACGAAGCTGTCGCGCGCCGCCGCCTCGCTGACGTAGGCCACCCCGGCGCCGGCGGGGGCGCCGCTCAGGGGGCTGATGCTGATGCCCGGCGCGTTGTCGTTCACGTCGGCCAGGCGCACGATGACTTTGCACGTGGCCGCCAGGGGGCTGGCGCCCCGGTCCTGCGCCTGCACGTCCAGCTCGTAGGTCCGCTGCCGCTCGTAATCCACCGGCCCCTCCAGCGTCAGGCGGCCCGAGAGCGGGTCCAGCCGGAAGAGCTGCCGCGCCTCGGCCGGCACCTGGCTGCCGAAGCCGTAGACGATCTCCCCGTTGGGCCCCTCGTCCGGATCGGCCGCGTCCAGGTCCAGCAGCAGGGAGCCCCGCGGCGCGTCCTCGCCCAGCTCCACCGTGACCGAGCCCTGCGGGAAGGCCGGGCTGTTGTCGTTGGCGTCCAGCACCCGGACGCTCACGGTGGCCGTGCCCGCGCGGGCCGGGCTGCCGCCGTCCTGGGCCACCAGCTCCAGGGTGTAGGCGGCCTGGGTCTCGCGGTCCAGCTCGTGCAGCAGCACCAGCTCGGCGCTTTTCCCGCCGTCCGCCCGCGGCTGCGCCTCGATGCCGAAGTGGCTGTTGCGCGAGAGCCGGAAGCTCTGGATGGAGTTGGAGCCCACGTCCGGGTCCAGGGCGATCTCCAGCGGCAGGCGGGTGCCGGGCGCGGCGCTCTCGGACACCTCGAGCGGGATGTGCGCCTGGGGGAAGCGCGGCGCGTTGTCGTTGATGTCCCGCACCTCCAGCTCCACGTGCACCAGCCGGTACTGCTCCTGCCAGAAGCTCACCACGTCGAAAGCCAGGACGCACTGGAGGGACTGGCCGCACAGCCGCTCCCGGTCGATCCCTTCCTCGCCGATGCTCAGCTGCCCGTCGCCCTCCCGCACCCGGACCAGCGAGCTGTTGCTAAACTGCTCCATCAGCCGGAAACTGCCGAGGGGTCTGTCCCCAGAGCGAGACTGCAAATCGTCCCACAGCACCCCAATGACTGTACCGGGGGCGTCTTCCTCGTACGTGTGGTACCTGACCATCTCAGCCAGGCATCCTGCAACCAGGAGACACAGCAGCAGAGAGCTTAGTCCCGCTCTGGACAGTGTGAGACCAGGAGACATAGCCTCTGAGATCCTACCACGCAGCCCTCAAAAAAAGCCACTGGCACTTTGTGTTGTAGAAGCTTTAAAGATGCCAGATTAGAAACAGACCAAAAGCCCACACTCCTGAATGTACAGATTGATCACTGCCCCCCGTTTAAACACATTCCGGCCATCAGAACCGCTCCGCTGTGTAATTGGTGCCAGGAGTCTTTAAGTAGCTGTGCGTGCCCCAGGCTACAGCTTGCCTTTTTACTCTCTCCGCCCTTCCCCAGAGGTTATATAGATAAGGGTATGCAAATCAGCATCTTCCCTGACCAATCCTCTGATCCCTGGGGACACGCGTGTCATAGTGTCCCCTGCATGGACTCAGTGGGACATTCCCCCAAGAAACGAACAATCTGTCAATTACACGTGTGCAAACACATTGCTCTGTTCTCCAGCAAACTTGGCGACTAAAGTTTTCCCCTACTAACTTGCACTTCAGTTGTAAAAAGCAGAGGACTTTCCCCTATAATACATTTAAGAATGTGCTTATACAAACACTATATTAAAAAACCAAACACATACATCTGTAGAAATAAAGTGGGGTGGCGCGGTAGTTGGAAGCTAGGGGGAAGAATGATGATGACAGGAATTCCCACATTAGCAGTTACTTGTGGTGTACCCATGTAGGCAACATAATTAGTCCTTACGATATTTGTTATGAGTTAAAGAATATGAATTAACACTCCTTTTCTTCCACCTCGCTTAATATTCATCAAGGCTGATCAGTGAGAAACTCCTGGGATTAATCCTTCAAGTGACCAGGCAGGAAGCCACCAACTCTTAGTCCCAATACTGTCTCCTTAGGTGGTGGAAGAAAGAAGCGAGGGGGTTTCCAGTGATGTTTTGGTTGTATGGTTTAAGATTAAGATGTGAGTGTATGCGCGTGCGCACGCTCATAGAACTATTGCCATGAGAATATGTTAAAAGTCCTTGCACGGAGGAAGCTGCGAGTGATTTGAAAAATGGGGTGCTCAAAGGGAGTGAAACCATCTGCCCAAATGCCGGTGGCAACAAATCGTTAGGTGTCAAGTTCCCTGACTGTGCCAAAGTGTCACCTTGTTGACAGTTCTAACCGTTGTTTACAAAGTAGTGATGAAAAAGTGTATGGTTTTCTCATGTACATTAGCGTCGCTGCACATCAGTGGCGTCCTGCTACTCCAGAAATTCTTCTTCCATGCACACTAAAAAAAAAACATAACTTATCAACTGTGCTAAAGAGATCAATGGAGTCCAAAAATCAGGTAGAAATTTCAAATAAATAACTGAAACCAAGTGACACCGTGAAGGCATTCTGCCTTGTTTCTAGAATTCGTTTGTGTCTAAGGTTGGTTGATTTTGCGTATGTATGTGAGAGAGGGGTTACTTTGGGGGTTTTCTGCTTGTATGTTTCTGATCAGATCAATATTGTCAACATTATTTTTGAACACTTTTTTAAAGGAGTACTGGATATTCCTTTTCTACTGTAAGTTCCATGCCATGCATCTGTCATCGGCTGATGATCTGAATGTTCAATGTTTTTCTTCCATCTTATAGAAAATTATATTCTACTAACCCACTATTGACCCAAGTACTACAAGTTTCATTTTCAAGATGTGCTTTTGGTTATTATGCTTTAGCAGCTAGGGTGCCAAAGATATCAATGAGTATGACATCTTGGCCTTATTTTTCATAAATTTAGTATATCAAGCAGAAGTACATATTTTTTGTTAGCTGCTGCTAAACCGATTTTATAATCACACCAGTCCTCCGTAATGTGTAAATGATCAGTGCATGCTTGACCTAACGGAGAGTGCTATATTGCTTTCGGTTGGGATTTTGTTATTACTTATGACTACTGCTATAATAAAACAATCTTATTAAAAACAAAGCATTCTGTATTAACGAAGGACTTTTGGAGTTGAAGGAAAGAGACATTTTCTGAGGCAACATCAACGCTGCACCCGTTGAGTGACAGGCGAGCTAACAGAGAAACTGTATGATGTGTCCCTTTTAGGCTTCTGGCTTTAGCATGCTGTGTTTACAACCCTGAGCTGCTGAAACACACGCGTTACATTTTGTTAGAATTGCGTGAGGTTAAACAAATCGATCTTCACATCAAAAGTTTTGTGGGAAAGATACGCTTGCTTTCAAATTTGCTAGCATACACCCTGACAAAAGGTGAGTCTAGGAACCTCATGGGGACCTCTGCAGGAGCTTTAAAAAAATCAAAATACAGCAAAAACAATGCTGCAGGCAGGGCAAAGTGTGAGTGAATGCAGGCAAGGAAAGCAGCAATTTGTTCCTCTTGTTCAGTTTAGTAAAACCACATGGATGGTGTTGGTTTTTTTGGGGGGTGGGGGGAGTCAAAACAAAACCCTTCTGCCCAGAGAGTTCACTTTTGTTTCTGAAACAAAAGCCCATGATACACTAATTTTCGCCAAATTGTTGGGAAATAAAATCCGTTAAACAGGATTTAAACCTTTGCAAGAGAAAACAAAATAACGAGACGGAAGGGGTAGTTTAAATGTAAACGATGCCTAAACTTGGAGTGGCCAAATACGCTCTAATAGAACTGCTACGCCCACGTGGTTATCTTCTACTTAACAACATATAATAAACAGATAAAAGCTGGGTTCTAACAGCCTAAATCACAGTGAGTAGCAGTTGCTCCCCTAGTCGCCTCATTTCTTCGTTTCTGCTCACAGTGTAAATTGCTACTCAAAGTGAGTAAGGGCATCACAATCTGGCTGTGCACTCTTATCTGTACTGGGATTTCAGCTAAAAGTGAAGTAGCTGCATGGATGCAAATTCCTTAGGCTGCTATTCTCATTCCAGCCCTGTCCCTTTACGCAAATCTGCTCTAAAAGCCCCGGGTCTGGCTGGAGGGGTTAGGGGGGGAAGGAAGGCTTTCCACCAGCGGAGGAACTGAGCAAGACAGCCGCAGATTGCCCTCTAAAAGGACCCCCTCTCAGAACCTGGTGCGGGGATTGGTGCTCTAGGAGGCAGCACAGAATCTCATCCCTACCGTATAGAGCTCACTTTGATTCAAGAGAACTTGCAGGGGTGCAGTTTAGCCCCAATTTCAGAGTGGGGTAAGCTGCACATATGGCACACAGCACCATTTAAAATTGGTCCTACACCAGGGTTTTGCCCAAGTATTAGTCCAGCTGCTGCACTAGTGGCTGAAATACCACCGTGGCAAGGCTTAAACCTACAACATCATCAAACTGCTTCCCTCTCCTTCTGTTCCAACTCCCACTCAGAAAGTTACAAGAGTAATAACACTGTTGTGAATTATTTGGCTATACAATTTAGAATTTCGTTGCCCTCTAAAGTCTATTCCAGATCTCATTCTATACACTCCATAATCACAAACACTAATCATGAAACTACCATTAGCATGTTTCCAGAACAAATGAAACCACAGGGAAGCTGCTTCAAACTCCCCAAATGTAATGCAGCAAGTGGTGAAAAGGTTTGTTCTAATGGGAACATAAACTTTTACAAGTCCTTGAAAAGTTTTGCTCCTTCAGATTTGTTTTCCCTGTGCAATAAACAATTTCTGCATGGCTTTATCCTTAGTGCAGATTCCTATAAAGGCTGGAAACAATTTGCATTTCTCAAATGCATGCACATTCTGGAGGTTTAATGAGCACGTTATCAAGTACAATAGCTTCAAGATTTAAACACCAGGAACTGAAGCCATTAAGAAGGAACGGATATATTTGTTTGAAAAATGAATCTGAAGGCCAGGGATTATTTTTCTTTTTTAGTTTTATAATCATTCCTTGAAACAGAACCAAAGTTAATCATGTGAGCTAAAGCATACAAATGAGATATGTTTTAATGTCATGTTATTGCATGTTATTATTAGACCACTGACTATTACATTCTTTTGTGATTAGAACCAGAGGGTTTGGTTTGTTACAAAGATATCAGTAAAAATACTCATCCCTTTAATAAAGTATATTTTGAGAAGATAATTCAGGATCACACAGAGCTAAACATGCATATATCCAGTACCCTAGTGGCAGTTTAAAATATAGTTGAGAATTACTAAAGCACAGCAATGTAGAAGCAAATAATCCTTATCAAATTCAAAGCCATCTTTTCTTTAACCTGGTGGAAATTAAGGAAGAATCAGAACTAATTGGCATCTAGCCTGAATATAGAGGAATTTATTGAATTGCATCACCTCATCTTATCTCTAATCTTTTAAGCCTTTTTTCCCAAAAATACCTGTTGCAAAACATGTTGTAATGATATAAGAGAAAAAGTCAGTCTAATAATTTAAATACAATGTTGTTATTTGTTGTTAACAAAAGTTGAGATCAGGAAGTCCTTGCACTGACAAAACTCCCCATTGGATCTGGGGTATTTTGCTTACTTAATAATAACACCTAGCTCCTACATAGCATTTTTTATCTGTAGATCATAAAGGGTTTTACAAAAGAAGATAGGTCCTATTATCCCCTATCTCTAGATGGGGAAACTCTAGGAAGGTGAAATGTTTTGCCCAGTGACACAGCAGGTCAGTGGCAGAGCTGGGCATGGAATCCAGCATTTCTGACTCCTGAGTTAGTGCTTGTTCACTGGACCACACTACTTCCCCAGGCGGCAGGTGTCTTAGACATACCAGAGGGAGGGAAAGGGAGAGCATCCTTCATTTATTATATAACCAAATCTTTCATTCTTTAAGCAGGCAAAGGTCTTGGTAATATTACCTCTCTATTGTGTTTTTAAGTTACCTATCATATATATATATAAATAAATGCCAGACAACGCTTTTGAGCACACTGACATCAGAGGAGCTATGATGATTTTCCAGGAAAGGGTCTGGCCCATCTACTTTTAAATGCTCCTAGGACCCTGTTTCCAGTGTGTCTGATCTGTGGGGGGAAAGGGGAAGAAGGGTGTCTTCTCCTCCTGGCTTAGTCTGTTTCTTTCCCAGCTTTCTCTACTCCACCATCTTCCTGGTGGCTAGCTAGCTAGCTAACTAGCTATTTATTTATTTATGGTACAACTCCTTTTTTAGTAATGGTAATCATACCTTTTTCATAGCATTACTGACCAAAGGCAATTGTATGTGTGTAAATGCTGGTATTTCATCTACCTAATTGTCCCCCATGCCCACCCTAGTAATTTTAAAGGGTCCACAGCTTTCAACAACAGAGTATTGTTTTAATGTAAATGCCATGGGGTAAATCTTTACTTATTGATCCTTCATGAAATCATAGAAATTAGAGCTGATAAAAGACATAGCAGGTGATCTAGTCCCTCTCACTGCCAATGCAAGCTAACTTCTACAGTGTATTTTCTAGTGCAGTGGTCCTCCAACTGCAGCCCTTGGAGCTGCTTCTGTCACAATGGTGAAGCATCAGTTAGTCTTCAAGCAGTGACACTTCCTGCTACTTGTAGCCCAGTGCAGGACTCTTTTGAGGGTTCCAGGGGGTATTTTGATCAACTAAACTCGGAATAACAAGTATGTATCTGCATCCTGCACAGCTGCTTCATGTCTTTCTTTGTTGAGTGTTTCTTTGGTGTAAATCCAACCATGATCAAAACTGGAGGATCAGCAAACACTGGAGGACAGAATCAAACTGCAAAAAGACGCAGAAAGGCAACAGGGGAAAATTCAATACTAATAAAATTGCTTAGCCAGAGAGAGTAAATAAACAGCACAGACACAAAATGGCAGGACAGTCAACTTTTATGCTGTCCTAAAATTTCTTATGAATGCAGCTAAAGCACAATGGAAAGGTATGAGGACAACAGAGTTGGGAAGATAATACAGAAGGGGATTTGCATATACTTTCATGAATAAACATAGCAAGTTCGACGTGCAGTTATTCACAGAATTAGTTTATTGGTTGATTGTAAGAATTTGGATGGCAGCTGATTTATTTCTGAAATTTTTTGTGCATTCTGAACTTCACCATATTGTCATTTGTTACTCACTATTACTTATTTGTCATTCATTAATCATCGTGTTCTTATTGTTCTCCCACTTAGAAGTGTCAGTTGCATGTGATTGAAATGACCAATCACAAATTATATGTGAGGGAGTGCAGGTTCCACACCCGGCCCTCGAGGTTCCCAGGCAGCAGGGCTCAGACCATGGCCACCACTCATGGGCTAGTGAAGATCTTGCTTACAAAGGTCCTTGCCCATGAAGCTCCTAATTGGGATAGATGTCCAGCCCCACCAATTGGCTGGAGTATATTATTTAAACCAGAAAGTGGCACAGGAAGTTGTCTGAGTAGTTAACTGACAGGGCCGGCTCCAGGACCTAGCGCTCCAAGGGCGTGCTTGGGGCAACATGCCGCGGGGGACGCTCTGCCAGTTGCCAGGAGAGCGGCAGGCTGCTCCGGTGGACCTCCTGCAGGCGTGCCTGCGGAGGATCCGTTCGTCCCGCGGTTCTGGTGGAGCATCTGCAGGCACACGTGCCGCTGTGCTTGGGGCAGCAAAACGGCTAGAGCCGGCCCTGCTAACTGAATCTCTGGCTGGCTGCTACTATGGGCCCTGCCTACTTGCCTGACTCCTGAAACCTGCCTGTTGCTGACTCCTGGCTCTCAGCCTGTTCCTGCCTTCTTTACCCCAGACCCCTCTCTGTTCCCAGTTCCCACTTTCCTACCTCACTTCAGGTCCCTGATCCTACACCGTAACCCTGACTTGACTCCTGATTTTTTCTCCAGCTGTGACCTTTGGCTCAGCACCTGATTCTGACCCTGGCTCTGGTTCCAGGCTCCTGACTCTAGCGATTTGGCCTGACCGCCCATCCCCAAGTCTCTACATTATGAGTAATAAATAGTCTAAGTAAACAGTTCAGGAACAAGTGTAGCTTGTAATTTTTTCTCAGAAACTATTTGGTGAATGCTTATGTGTAACGAATACGAATCATTCAGACAAATCAAGACTGGCTTTGAGTATGACTCACAAACAGGAAAAAAGGGTTAATGAATCTGATAATTTACTTGCAACAAATAATTTGACCAAATATAAATATTAAGCTAGGGAGCAGGGGAAGAGACTTGGCCCTTTTGAAGAAGACCTCTATCTAAAGAAGTAGTGTATAATACAAATGAGTTGAAAATTACTGTTGTTATTGTTTTATCCATGAAAATGTAAAATATGTCAAGTGATGAGGTTTCCATCACTTCCCGAGGGAGGCCGTTCCATAATTTAATAGACCTCATTGTCAGAAAGAAGTATCTGCATTTTCCCTTTCCTAATTATTCCATTTTTCCTTACACTTCTCTAGCTAATTTTTCTCTCTTTCTTGGTGTTTGCATCCTTGAATTAGTTGTATCCTGTTATTTTGCATTGCCACAGTAAACTATCATTTTGCTAAGCCATGTATTCTTTCCCCATAAATCAATCCTTTCACCACTTCAATCTTTCTTGTTCTTCTTTGAATTCCCTCTAATTTTTCAATGTTTCTAGAAATGAGAGGTGAAATCCTGGCCCTGCTGAAGTTATTTAAGAACTGAGCACAATATTAAAGGTGCTGTGACAACCTGACCATATATAGACTATTATTATTTTCATGTCCTGTTCTTTCTTAACATGCAACCCAAATTGCATTATAGCTTTGCTGCTCAACATCTCTCCATTTCTTCCCCCATTGATCTGTGTTTAATTGTTTTCCCCAGATGTATCAGCTCTTACTTTTCATTTTTCAAAGACCACATCTCTCTTTTATTTAGTTAGTTTTAGTTTCCTGTCCATATTTCTAACCTTTCTGAGTCAATATCTTTATTATTTCTGTCCACTCTCATCTTTGCAATGCTTCCCAATTTAGTTCCACCTGTGAATTGTGCTGACATATTGTTTACCCAGTCTCCCAGGACCTTAATGAAGATGTTAAGTAAGATTGGCTATAATATCTTACCATGTGGCACCCCTGTGTACACCTTCCCCAGTTCAATATATTTCCATCTATCCTTTTCTTTGTTGGCATTCGTCTAGCATTCCCCACGAGATTGTTCACAGCCAAGTCAGTTGGAAGGCACACTGAAAATAAGATTTTTGTGAGATAGAGTATCCAATCATAAATGTCTGCTTCAGTGAGGCCCTGAGCCTACAACCCAATTAGCCCAAATGGACCATTTTACTTGCATGTAACACTGGGACTACATATAAACTCAGGAATCCACCCAAGTAGATCAGATTTCAGAATCTGGCCCTAATTTTGTAATTACATATTTGAAAATTCAAGTTTGTCTTGAAAAACTTGATGTTTACAAACAGATTCCACTATCATCTGATATTTAATGCTATTTCTCAGAGTGTTGATTCATTATTTTACCAGGGACAGCAATTAGACTCCCCCAACAGCAATTGCCAGAATCAGCTGTCTCTCCTTTTTGAGGATTGGTACATTATACTACCTCCTCAGTACTCGGTGACTTTTCAGAATTGTCAGAAGATCAGTAAGCTCAGATGTTTCAAGGATTTCCTGAGGCTTATACGTTCTGTTCTGCTGAATTTGGATAATATTGACATAAATCATTTCATAGCATGGACTTAAGGGAAATATATTTATATGGATGAAATACCACACAAAGCCCTCTGCACCACCTACAATCATCATAGCCCCTAACAGTGTAGGAGGGGAGGTACAGATGGAGAGTTCATATGGTGTCCAAGCTGGAATAGCTGCCATATAGGAATTGTTCTGCAGACCTGCAGATTGCCCATGGGAGTGTGGTGGGATAAACTCTATCCCCTATTATTATTTTTTTATTATTAAACCCCCAAAGAGTACTGTGCTTAAATTTCAATTATCCAGGCTCTGTGCTGGGTATTGGGTGAGTTGATTTTTACACAATAAAATAAATGCTGTGCTTACACTTAATGACTAAAATCCTGCTTGTGCTCAGCTAAAATATAAAATCAGTAGTTTGGAAGAGCAAGCTTGGAGCAAAATAAAATTGCTTTGGGAAACTGAAGAACTCAGGGAGTTGGTAATGGGATATACAGTCTTTCACCCCTACCATAGCTCACTAATTGGAATCTAGAGCAGGTTAGTAGTAGTGACCTGAATTTTGGAACTAAAATTGTGATGCCTGTTGTGTGGCCTTTAGGAAATATGCTGGTGGTCTTAAGCCAATTTCCTAGTGGTAAGTGCCCACACAGCTGTCAGCTGCATCTGGCATCATTGCTGGTAGTTTCTGGTGAGAGTGCAACATTTCCCTGCACCCAGAGACTGAAATACCCTCTCCGCTTTAGAGGTAGTCCCTCTGCAAAGATATAGGCAAATTGGCCAGGCTCTGAGGGGAAGTTTGCAAATGCCAGGAGTTCTGTGCCTGAATTTTCAGTATCGCCCATCTGGCAACTTCCCCAAGTACCTAACAATGTATTTAACAGTGTCAAAAGACAACCAAAACTCATGGGCAGCATGTGAACTGCCGGCTCAGGAAGGCTAGTCCCCAACCCCACACCTTACGTCCGAGGCCCCACCCCTACCGGAGCCCAGAGCTCCATCACTGTGGCCACCACAGAGCGCCAGGTGGGCAGGGTGCCCAGCCCCCAGCATCCACAGCCCTGGAGTGCCTGGTGGGCTGCCCAGGGCCCTAAGCCCTGGAGCACCAGGTGGGCAGGAGGTGCAGACCCCAGCCCTGGAGCACCAGGCAAGTGAGAGACATGCCCCCCGTGCCCCCACACCCCTGGAGCTCCAGGCAGGCAGGAAGCATGGCCCCAGCCACTTGGACTCCCAGGCCTCAGACTGGACCCTGCCAGCCCCAGCCTTAGCCCCAGCCCAGCCATGCAGGAGGAACATGGTGGGAAGCAGGAGGGAACCTGAGGGTGGAGCATTGGCAGGGCAGGACTGTTTGGGGAGGCTCACAGAGCCGTCCAGAGGAAGAGGGCAAGTGAGGCAATTTGTCCCAGGCCCTGGGCCCTGCAGGGGCCCTGCGAGCCCTGGCCCAGCGGCGGTCTGGGTCTTCAGCGGCATTTCAGCAGCAGGGGGCCCTTCAGTGCTGCCAAAGATGCGGAGCCACTGAAGGGCCCCCCACTGCCAAAATGCCGCTGAAGACCCAGACCGCCGCTGGGTGAGTACAAGCACCACAGCTCCCCCGCTTTGCCCCAAGCCCCATGAATCCTCTGG
The DNA here is from genome assembly GCF_025201925.1 of Gopherus flavomarginatus. Classification (NCBI taxonomy): domain Eukaryota; kingdom Metazoa; phylum Chordata; order Testudines; family Testudinidae; genus Gopherus; species Gopherus flavomarginatus. Next base: position 307,629,551 of record NC_066617.1, read on the forward strand.
GCGGCCCTGGAGGCTCTGCCTCTCCTGGCCTACAATAGCTGCCTCCCATGAAATCATAGCTTATTCATATCATTAAAGTAGGGCCTGATCCAAGGCCCATTGGAGACAATAGGAATCTTCCCGTTGATTTCAGTGAATGCTGGATCAGTCTCTAAATGAGTCATGTGCCGTTTAAACAACAATTAATATTAGATAGAAGCAATACAAGATGAGGAACTGCAGCAAAAACAATGAAGAAAACAGTGTAGACATGACAAACAGCCATGCCCTTAATATTTTGATATTTGACAGCTGTTCTGATATTTAGACAGTTTGTCTTCAAAACAGAAGGATCATTTTTAATCACCTTTGTATTTTTTTCATTTCCCTAGAATATTTATTGCCATATTTTATTTTGTTTGCAATCTTTGTCTTTAGCCACACAGAAGAAAATCCAATAATCATGTGCAAAATAAACCTGTTGCAAAGACAGATTATTATGAGTTATTGTTATTATTACTTATCACTTGCCAAGCACAGACACTGTGCTTTGACTGATAGATAAGCACAAGTAAGCTGTGCTTTTCCATCAAATTCTGCCTTCAGCTACATTTCAAAACTCTATTGACTTCGGGTGTAAAGGAGGGGAGAATTTATCCCTCCAAATATTAGAAATGCATTTATGGCAAAGGAGAAAGAGAAGGGAGTTAGATTGTACAGTCAACCACTAATAGTGAGGAGTTTATTAGTTCTTTATCTGCATTTTATCAGCTAATGTGTCCTATTTTCCTCTTTCAATGTGATGCAGACTCATGAGTCAGGAAGAGACCTGCAGGGCTATGTTATCCCAAGGGAATTTCAGGATTTCATATCACATTTATCCAGGCTCCCTTTGATTATAATTGCCTTGTGATTTAATGCAAAACTCCAACTATTGTGTATTGTTTGTCACATGCTGTTTTACTGTAACTAACCAGACTTCTTTTTCAACTACAGCCATCCATCGCTTTATTTTAAAGCCTAACCCACACCCTCCTGCACATATACATGCATCCTTGAATTCTGTACTTTGATGAAGAGGTTCACTGAGTAATCTGAGCACTCCAGGATGGGAAGGAGGCTGATAGCTATTCAATGATGCTTGAATGAAAAACCTTTGGTCAATTACTTGTTTCCTCTCTACAGTCTCAGCCTGCTACAGTATTTTTTTTCCTGCCAGATGGTGAGGGAAATCTATTTCTGAACCCCTAGACTGAGATAAAGAATTAGAGTTGCTTTGAGGGCATGCCTCCTTTCCAAACTCTTCCAAGCGAGGATTTCAGCACTCTCTATTGTAAACTTTGTAGCTGAACTCTTTCAGAATTCTGTTTACTTCTTCTTCACTTAGCCACATAGAGATTTTACAGCCCTAGTCCCAAAGGACACACACACACACACACACACACACACACACACCGGCTATATATTGCACAATATACCCATACTTGGCTTGGTATTTGGATTGCTGGAGAGATGTTGCATATTTCACTTTTAACTCAGGAAGTCCATCTGTCCAATATGAACAGTGCATTATTATGCTTAACTACAGCATGAGTACACAGCTAAACACAAACATGTGAAACTTTCCTCAGAACTTATGACAGCAGGAAGCCAATTACTTTGAAAAGAATTGGTCCTGTTTCTTGACTGCAGTAACACAAACATACTCCCCCACCCCCGCCCCTTGCTCCCAACATCAAGGTAGAGCTTTGCATTTCCAATACTTTAGTTCAATACAAGGTAGCATTTTTATGTATTTTATTTTTATTGCCAGGGGTAGTGTGTTGAGTTTCTCTGTAAAAGGTGTAGCAATGACAGGGCTGGAAGATGTTAATAAATAATAAATGGATTCTCTCACTTAAAGACAATGATCTGCAGATTCTTATTGTCAATTTAATTTAGGAAGGCAAAATAATTTAAATAATGATAGAATCTTCCTAATCAAATCAGAGAAGAATATGGCAGCCAGAAGAACAGCGACTGATGCCACAGCAGGACTATCTGACAAGCTTGAAAAACCATTGTAAAGTTGCCAACACAACAAGCCTTTTATCTTTTACACTAGCATTTGAAGCCTCTGATTTCCATCCAAGGAATAGGAGGAGGAACATGTAATCCTCCCACCACCTCATTACTTACTGTCTTAATTATCATTATTTTAAAAAATGTAAATAATCACAAACTAGGCATAACTTTTTGAAAACTGATACAAGAGAATTAAAAGAACATTTTCACAACTTGGCTTTATTCCTAACATAGAAGCACCTCTCCTTTTATTTTTATTTCCCTTTGTATTCATTTTGGGTAAATAAATAATATGTGTAATTAATTTATCTTGTAAGATTAGTCTTACGCATGGTAAACTTGAGTAAATTAGCTCCGTGCTGTTAATATTGCTGTGGACTTTCTACCCAGGAGGGCAACCATGTCCTCCTGAACAGTCTGCAGACCTATGTTCTGGACACTCAGCTGGACGCTCTCTAGACCTGATCACCCCTCTTGGCATAGATATTGGAGGTACAGTAACTGGATATCTGTCCTGATCCAGTCATCACCCTATATAGCTAGAGGGTAATTAAAATGCTCTTGCTCTGTATCTGAGACCCGCTAGGATAGTCGGCCATTGTGTACCTGTCACGGAGTATGGGGGAGTCCAGCCCTGCACGCCTCTTCCTGGGACTCACAGTGACTCTCAGCCAGCCAGTAAGACAGAAAGTTTATTGGACAACAGGAATGCAGGTTACAGCAGAGCTTGGAGACACAACCAGGGCCCCTCAGTCAAGTCCTTCTGGGGGTTCAGGAAGCTTAGTCCTCAGCTAAGGATTCCCTGAATTCCAACCACCCAGCCCAAAACCAAAACTGAACTAACTCCCTCCAGCCAGCCTCTTCCTTTTGTCCAGCTTCCCGGGCAAAGGTGCTGACCCCCTCCCCGCTCTACCTGGCTCAGGTTATAGGCTTAGGTCCTGTCCCTCACCTAAAGACATCCCCGGCTCTCCCATCCCCCACACAGACAGGCCCTACTGCATCACAGTACCGTTGGGCCCAGTGAGCTTCCACATCTTCCTGCTAGAAAATATTGTCTACCTGCAGGCTCAGTCTGTGTCAAGACTGGTTATTAAATAATGCAAGTATCAAAGGGGTAGCCATGTTAGTCTGGATCTGCAAAAGCAGCAAAGAGTCCTGTGGCACCTTATAGACTAACAGAGGTTTTGGAGCATGAGCTTTCGTGGGTGAATACCCACTTCGTCAGATGCATGCATATTCACCCACGAAAGCTCATGCTCCAAAACCTCTGTTAGTCTATAAGGTGCCACAGGACTCTTTGCTGCTTTTAAATAATGCAAGAAACTTTTATCAGAGAGCTGCCTTTTATTAGGCCTTAATTACAGTGTCCTAGCCTTCTGCATCACTGGTGAATTTTTACATTGCCCTGGTTTCACCTTAGTCACTAAGAAACATATTTTCCAAGTTAGAAATGCAATTGTAGCCATACACGTGTGTGTGCCTAATTTATATATGCCAACACCCAACGTGCGAGCACAAATCCACTATTGTATTTGAACTGTACTCAGCTAAGCATGTAGGCTGTGATTTTCAAAATGAGCCTCAGTCCCAGCCTCAATTACTACATGCATGCAGAAAAGCCTGCCATTCTACTTTTAATCGCTATCCCGCCACATCTTTGCAAGATCATAATCACCCTCAATTCATACTTGTTTTAATTCCTCTCCTTTGTTTCCCTTGTTCTTGCATTTGTCTACAGATATTTTAGTTGGCTCATATTATACCTCATATTTTCTTCATATCATTTCCATCCTCTGCCTTTCTTTGTGGTCCTGATTCTCTTCTTGCACACAGGCACAACAGAAGTATTTTACCATAAAATTAGCATAAGGTGACCCAAGCACAGAATCAGTATGGTAACAAACTGATTTTAGGATAACGACACTTATATTTTGAAAACCTGGCCTATGAAGGAAGGTTAATGAAACTGGCATGTTTAGGCTTGAAAAAAGAAGACTGAGGGGGGAACCAAATAACAGACTTCAAATATGTTAAGGGTTGTTATAAAGAGGACGGTGATCAATTGTTCTCCATGTCCACTGAAGATAGGACAAGAAATAATTGGATCAATCTACAGCAGAGGAGATTTCAGTTATTTACTAGGAAAACTTTCTAACTGTAAGGATAGTTAAGCACGGGAATAGTCTTCCAAGGGAGGATGTGGAATCTCTGTCATTGGAGGTTTTTTAAAACAGGTCAGACAAACACCTGCCAGGGATGGCATAAGTGTACTTAGTGCTGCCTCCGAGCAGTGGGCTGGCCAAATGACTTCTGAGGTCCCTTCCAGCCTTACATCCTATGACATATGAGTCCATATGTACGCGCTGAGTTTTTAATGTGCGAAGGGGTTCTCGCTGCTGGCTCTGCCCCAGACCCCCGCATCTAACCCTTCCCCCAAGGCTCCATCCCAGCTCTGCCTCTTCCTGCCCCTGCTCCACTCCCATCCCACCTCTTCTCTGCCTCTTCCCACTCTGTTCCGCCCCCTAACTCTAGTGTGCCCAGCCCTCGCTCCTCCCCTCCCCGCCAGTGCCTCCTGCACGCTGCAGAACAGCTGATTGCAGTGAGAGAGAGGTGCAGGGACAAGTGGGAGGTGATGATTGGTGGGGCTGCCAGGAGGAGAGAGTCACTGGGGAGAGAGTGAGGTGCTGATAGGGGGACTGCCGGTGGATGCTAAGCACCCATCATTTTTTTTCCATGGAGTCGGCACCTATGAGTCCATACACATAGCTTGAAAACTGGCTTAATGAAATCAGTGCAAGTTTGTGTAAACAAAACCATAGGGGCCTTCATAGAATCATAGAAATCAGGCCATAGAAGTTCTGTTACGTTACTGAGTGCATCTTCTTGTCAGCATGAGCTTGTTCCATGCAATACTTATTTTAGTGTTTTATCCAGTCTAGTTTTATAAGTCCTAATTGTTCTACCTGCTGTGCCATTTTTCAGATTTAGAGCTAAAGCAAATGTCCTGATCACTTAAAGTCATCTAAATGCTCCACAGCACTTTCTGTAAAAATAGCAGTATTACCAGCAGTGTCTTGGTCAATTTCCAAATCGAGTAATTGCAGTACACTGTGCCTATCTCAATTCTCTTTATGGTTTCAATTGGCTCTGATATTCTTCTTTATTACTTATGGTAAATGTCTATAATAATACTTTGAATTTATCTACCAGCTTTAATCTGATAATTTTAAAGCATTTTTCAAAACCAGGAAAGTACTATCATCCCCATTTTACAGCTTAGGGTGATGAAGCACTGAGAATACTAAGGGTATGTCTACATTGCACAAAAAGCCCCAGTTCTGACTCAGGTTTGAGCCAGGGTCCCCTTTCTGTCCACACACAATCAGCCTGTCTCAGATCAGCAAGCATGCAGGACCCGAGTTCTAGGTGGAATGGATCACGGCCCAAGTCTCACTGTGATTCAGGTCCAAGCCCTGTTAGTTGGACAGTGTAGACTCAGATCAAACCACAGACCCAAGTCAGAGGGTCTGCATGGTGCAGTGTGGATGCATTAGCATCACTGTTAGATGTGGGTCCAGCTATTCTAAACCCAGGTTTACAATGCATTGTGAACTCTCAAGGGAGGGCTTGGAACCACCAGGTCTACAAGCCCAGGTCTCACAGACTCAGGCTTAGTGTGCATTGTAGACATATCTAAAGTGACTTGGCTAGGACCATACATCAGAACAGCAACGGAGCTAGGGCTAGATCTTAGGTTTCCTGATGCCTCGAGCAGTGTTTTTTAAAGTTCGGGTCCTGACCCAGTACTGGGTTGCAGCATGTAAGGCACTGGGTTGCCTTGCTCTGCACCCAGGGACCCTAGTGGCTCTGGTCAGCACCGCCGACTGGGACGTTAAAAATCCCGTCAGCAATGCTGCCCAACTAAGGCAGGCTAGTGCCTACCTGTTCCGACACTGTGCTGTGCTCTGGAAGCAGACTTCAATGGAGCACTCACAGAAGGGTTTTCTTTCACAGTCAGCTGCTGGAGGTTTTTTACAGTGATTTTATATATAAATACATGCCAGATAAAAATGGAGGTATGGAAGTCAGAAAGGAAAGAAAGCACCTAGAGGATGTCGTTCTGACATAGTCTACAGTATTAGAATGACTCACAAGGCTTCTCGCTCACAAACACACAGCGAGGAATTGATTTGAAAGTTAAGTAAGTAGCATGAAAACTAGGATGTGTTACAATGTACAGTAACGTGTCAGATCAGTAATTTTCACTCTACATTTATAAATCACTCCAGATTCTTTTTGTATTTATATTATTTTGTCAGTCATTCACTGGGCTATAGGAACAGAGCAAAACAGGGGATCTCTGTCTAAGGACTCAGTCTAGCATGGGAATATCAATGTTTAATTAGGGGAGTCATTAAGGACTATGTAGGTAGGTGCTGTGCGACTTCTCATCCTAAGAGGCTGGTAGTAAAGCAGATGCAGCATTGGCTACAGGCCCGCTTCTACCTAGTATACATATTTTTCTTGAGTGTCTCTGAGCACTACATTACCATACTATGGATCAAGGCTCTGCACCATTGCTCCAGAAAGGCCAGATCTCCACCCAGCAAGTCCTCTCCAAGAGTAAACAAGACACGAGAAGTTATTCTTCCACTTTACTCTGCGCTGGTCAGGCCTCAGCTGGAGTATTGTGTCCAGTTCTGGGCACCGCATTTCAAGAAAGATGTGGAGAAATTGGAGAGGGTCCAGAGAAGAGCAACAAGAATGATTAAAGGTCTTGAGAACATGACCTATGAAGGAAGGCTGAAGGAATTGAGTTTGTTTAGTCTGGAAAATAGAAGACTGAGAGGGGACATGACAGCAGTTTTCAGGTATCTAAAAGGGTGTCATCAAGAGGAGGGAGAAAACTTGTTCACCTTAGCCTCCAATGATAGAACAAGAAGCAATGGGCTTAAACTGCAGCAAGGGAGATTTAGGTTGGACATTAGGAAAAAGTTCCTAACTGTCAGGGTAGTTAAACATTGGAATAGATTGCCTAGGGAAGTTGTGGAATCTCCATCTCTGGAGATATTTAAGAGTAGGTTAGATAAATGTCTATTAGGGATGGTCTAGACAATATTTGGTCCTGCTATGAGGGCAGGGGACTGGACTCGATGACCTCTTGAGGTCCCTTCCAGTCCTGGAGTCTATGAGTCTATGAGTCTATGTTGCACTCCTGTGCGGAAGGGGATGTGAGTGCAGGTGACTGCTGAGAGTTCAGATCACAGTCCAGGGAGTGTACCATGCATTTCCTGCCTAGGGACCTATCTGCTAAGCATGTGCACCCAGTTAAACAGCAGCACATCTCCCCTCCATGTGATAAAAGTAATAATACCAGCTCTTACATAGCACTTTTTATTCATAGATCTCAAGGTGCTTTACAAAGGTGGTCAGTATCATAATCTCCATTTTACAGATTGGGAAACTGAGAAACAGGATTTAGCCTAATATTTAGCCTGTTGGCTACACTGTCTATTTCCAATGGAGGTGAGACTCAGAGCAGGCTATGAACTTGATATGGAGCAATCCTATACATTAAAAGTGTCCAGTCCCTAGCCTGAAGGAGGGTGCTAGCCTGTTCAGAGTGGCCCCCATTCTTTCATTTTATTATGTGGACTTCAGGTTTTGGTGCCCTACAGATTAAAATATAGTAATTAATTGATGAGTGTGTTCCTTTGTGGAAAAAAGCAAAATAAAGAATAAAGAGAACAGGGCATGAATTTAGAAGTAAGCAGAAACCAAATTTGTTCTTTTTCATTTGAAAATAAATATATGTAATCTCCTAAAAATACTTTAAAAGAATATCATTAAAGTTAGGAAATGCCAGATATAAAACTGAATGTGTAATCTTAATTCAGACCTCTTGTGGGTAGGCTTTATAATTCAGTCCTTAATTATGTGACAATACAGGACCCCTGTCTCATTCCGTGCAGAGGATGGACCTGCTCTGTGGATGAACCAGGATTGCGTAAGGAAGGTGGCTGTTGTCTGTAGGACCCTTGCCTCATTTGTGGCAAAAGTTGGAAGGTGTGCAGTGATTGAGGCAGGGGACTGCAGGAAGAAAAACAACAGTATCATGGTTAGGGCAGCTGAATGCTGCCCTGGGGAATTGGATTTTTTATCCCTGCTTCTAACACAAAGTCCCCACACGATGCTGGGCAATTCACTTCAACTAAACTTTTTACAGATGGTCATTAATGGTGTAGTCCTCATTTTTTTTTTTTTTGGTTCCTGACTTAAGACCTACTGTCTGATTTGCAGAAGTGCTGAACACTCACAGCTGCAGCTGACGTCTATATAATGTACTATATTATAGTATACTCCAGATTATCCGAATAGCATGGGGGACACAGTTTTTATTCAGATAATTGGGAGTATGGATAACTGAGAGGACAGGAGCTATTTAGCCATTCAGTAGTGTGGTGGCCTCCTCTGCAGATGAGGACTCCTCTTCCTCCTGGAAGTCCCAGCCGGGTGGGGTCTCTGCTTTGCCCTGCTCACTCACGTCCATGGCAGTAGGGCTACCAAGGGCTCCCTGCACTGCCACAGAGCCAGTGACACCTGCAGGCACAAGGTGCAGGGGCAGGCTGCAGTCCTGGCAGGGCAGAGCAGGGACCTCTGTCCAGGACTCGGCTCTGCCCCATCAGGACTGCAGCCAGCCCTGCATATTTCCCCTGTAAGGATCAGGTATCACGGGCACTGCAGCATTACGGGCAGCCCTCTGCAGCTCCTCTGTTATGGCTCCACTCACTCCTGTGACAGCAGGGCTACAGTGGGCACCCTGCACTGCCACCGGATCAGTTCAGCAGCAGGGTGGCCTTCCCTGCAGCCAAGGGCTCAGCCTCATAGTCCTGGCCAAGGTCTCTGCTCTATTATCCAACTGGCATTGTCCAATTCCCTTCCTCGTCCTTCAGCATGAGATACAAGAGGACAAGGAAAGGATTCAGATAATGCAGATGTTTGGATAACAGGGTGTTAGTTAAAGAGGAATATACTGTATTAAGTATTCTGGAAAAACCCAATCCTAGTCATCTCAGATTGTGCACCCCAAAATAGTGGATACTTAACTCTGCTTAATCTTTCTATGCCTCAGCTCCCCATCTGTAACACTGGGCTAATATCACCCCCTTATCTCTCAAGCATGCTGTAAAGATTCTTTACTGTATGTTTGTGAAGAACATGGATGCTATCATACAATCATAGAAATGTAGGACTGCAAGGGCCCTCAGTAGCTCAGCTAATTCAGTCACCTGCACTCAGAAAGGATGAAGTATTATCCAGACCATCCCTGACAGGTGTTTGTCTAACCTGGTCTTAAAAACCTCCAATGACGGAGATTCCACAACCTCCCTAGGCAATTTATTCCAGCCCTTAACTACCCTGACAGTTAGGAAGGTTGTCTTAATATCTAACCTGAATCTCCCTTGCTGCAATTTAAGCCCATTACTTGTGCTGTCCTCAGGGATAAGAACAATTTATCACTGTCCTCTTCATAACAAGCTTTTACATACTTGAAGATTATCATGTCCCCCTCAGTCTTCTCTTCTCCAGACTAAACAAACCCAATTTTTTTTCAATCTTTCTTCCTATGTCATGTTTTCTAAACCTTTAATCATTTTTCTTGCTCTCCTCTGGACTTTCTCCAATTTGCCCACTTCCTTTTCAAAGTGTGGTGCCCAGAACTGGCCACAATACACCCAGTTGAGGTCTTATCAATGCTGAGCAGAATGGAAGAATTATTTCTCAGTCTTGCTTACAACACTCCTGCTAATACATCCCAGAATGGTGTTCATTTTTTTTGCAACAGTATTACTACTGTTGATTCATATTTAGTTTGTGATCCACTGTAACCTCCAGATCCTTTTCTGCACTATTCCTACCTAGACAGTCATTTCCCATTTTATATTTGTGCAATTCATTGTTCCTTCCTAAGTGGAGTTTTTTGCATTGGTCCTTATTGGATTTCGTCCTACTTATTTCAGACCATTTCTCCAGTTTGTCAAGATCATTTTGAATTTTAATTGTAAAGCACTTGCAACCCCTCCCAGCTTGGTATCATTCACAGACTTAATAAATGTACTTTCTGTGCCAGGGGTTGGCAACCTTTGGCACACAACTCTCCAGGGTAAGCACCCTGGCAGGCCAGGCCAGTTTGTTTACCTGCTGCATCCACAGGTTTGGCCAATCGCGGCTCCTACTGGCCACATTCGCCGCTCCAGACCAATGGGGGCGGCCGGAAGCGGTGCAGGCCAAGGGATGCCATTTATGTTGCAATTGTGATTATTTACTAGTATTTCTAGTTCTTCCTGTTTATTCTCCATACTTCTTGCATTAGTATACAGACATCTAAGATGTTCATTAGCTTTCCCCTCTATATTCTCTCTTATCTCTCCTTTCTCCCTGCTATGATTGTACATGTTCCCCTCAGCTTCTGACCCTTCACCCAGGTCTCCACATTCTGTAATTACTTGTGGACTTGTGGACTTGTTTGCTGCCCCCATCAAACCTCATTTGAAGTCTGTCCCAGTAGGTTAACCATTGCAGGTAATGAGTCATCCCTGAACTAGAAGCTAATTAAGCCACATGCACCGATGGTTCATTCATGTCCTAGGCTCTAACCAATCCAAAAGGAACTGGACTTGTGACTCTCAGGGCAGAGCCTAAAGAGGAACAGCAGCTCAATCTCTTCAGTGGCATTACGGTGTTGAAACTCTGCCCTGCCTGATAGTGGCAACCAGTTCCCCAAGCCCTAGCTTGCCCTTGCCATTGCTCCAGCCCTGTTCCCAGCCCTGATCCAGGCTTGCTCTCACTCCAGCCTTGCTCCAACCTTGTTTTGCACTCCTCATTCCAGCTCTTATCGCCATGGCGCTGACCACTAGGCCTGGTCCTCCCCATCATAGTTTCTGACAGCCAGTCTGTATCCAAAGACACTCTTTCCCTTCTTTGATAGGTGGACCCCATCTCTGATGAGCAATTCATCTTCTTGGAACAGTAACCCACGGTTAAGGAAGTCGAAGCCCTCGTGGTGACCCCATCCACACAGCCACGTGTTCACATCTAGGATGTCTCTCTCCCAGGGTGAAAGTAACTTAAAGGACTTACCCGTACACAGGAGTCCTGAGCAGAGGTTCAACCAGAAGAGGCAGGGCCTCAACCAGAAGAGGCAGGGCCTTTGGAGTCTCAGGCCCTTTAAATCGCCAGCCTGGGGAAGCTGGCCTCTGCTGGTATGGTCGGCAGAGTACCAGCTCTTGCCAGTATGCTGTACTGGACCGTACTGGCTTACTTTCACTTCTGTCTGTCTCTACCCTTGACCGGAAGAATCGAAGAGACCACCACCTGCTCTGCCAACTCCCTCACCCTCATTCCCAGAGTCCTGCAGTCACTTCTGATCTTCTCAGGGTCATACCCTGCAGGATCATAAGTGTCCCCATGGATGAGCAGTATGGAGTAGTAGTCAGAGGTCCAGATGCATTCCTTTTGGCATTCCTTCCATAATGTCTCAAGTCTGGGCCACTGGTGGGCAGCATCCCTCCTGGGATGTCGTGCCATGTCAGGCAGATGGATGACTCCATCCCCCTTAGAAGTGAGTCACTGACCACCACCATCCTTCATTTCCTCTAGGGAGTAGTGGCTGCGATCCTCCCAGCCTGGGGGTTGCATGGCTTCTCCTTCCTCTTTGGAGGAGTGTAGAGAAGAGATGTGGCCATCCTCGGTGATTGACAGTGAGAGGCGGCCAGACGCCCCCTGGTGGGTGGAACATGGAAGGCCACGCTCTCCATGCCGGAAGCAGAGGGGTGGGACAGGAACAGGAAGTATAAAAGGCGGGCCCTGTGGCTCAGCTGGAGAGGAGCTGCCAGATGCATTCTTCCTGCTGTGGATGCAGGAGCCAGCAGAAGCCTTCTGCTGTCCCGTGGAGGGCCTCAAGCTACCCATATAGTCAGACACACTGGATGCTGAAGAGTTGCTGGGACTGCCACCCTCGGTGTACCCTGAGGAGACAGAGGATGACCCTTGGATGATTCCGCCCATGGGGAAGTATAGGAAGCAGCCCAGGGGAACTAGACTACCGTCTGGCTGCGGTGCCACTGGAGACACAGTCAGCGTTTGCAGGTAGATTCCCCGCTGACCCAATGGCAGACCACTCTGCCACTGTTAGGGCCCTGGGCTGGGATATGGTGGATCTGGGCAGGCCCATGTCCCCCTCTGCCACCCCTCCCCTCGGGTGACTGTACTCCCCCCATCCTTAGGTCAAGAGACCTGTGCTTGGTGAGGCACTCACCCTTTGCCAGAGGCCCCTAGCCAGTGTTGGGGTGCTCACCCTTTGCCGGAGCCCCCTAGACTGTGTTGGGGTGCTCACCCTTTGCCAGAGCCCCCTAGACTGTGTTGGGCTCACCTCTGCCTGAAGGCTGGGCTTCTGGACCCTTACCTGTTCTACCTGACTTGAGGGTTGGAGTTCTAGACTGCTTGGTGTCCTGCCCTGCTTAAGGGCCTGGGCCCCTGAACTGTTCACTGCTCGACCCTGCCTGAGGGTTTGAGCCCTAGAGACAGCTAATTGCCTCCTGTACATACTGTCGTTTCAGATATGTGACAATGAAGAGGCATGGCCACCCTCGGACATTGACAGTGAGAGTGGCCACGCAAGCCTACATGCCTACAGGGACTTTCCTCATCCCTTCTTACCAAGGCAGCACCAGTTTTTATCTCTATGGATGGTGGGTTGGAATCAGGTGGTGCTACTGCAGTCCTCTCCAGCTGGATGGCTTTCTCAGCCTTGTAGATCTCTATATGCATATTGTCAATGAATTCCTATAGCAAGGGTCGGCAACCTCTGGCATGCGGCTCACCAGGGTAAGCACTCTGGCGGGCCGGGCTAGGTTATTTACCTGCCGCGTCGGCAGGTTTGGCTGACCACAGCTCCCACTGGCCGTGGTTCGGCATCCCAGGCCAATGAAGGCTGCGGGAAGCAGTGCAGGCAGAGGTATGTGCTGGCCGTGGCTTCCCGCCTCCCCCATTGGCCTGGGATGGTGAACCACGGCCAGTGGGAGCCGCGGTCGGTCAAACCTGCCGACGCAGCAGGTAAACAAACTGGCCCAGCCCGCCAGGGTGCTTACCCTGGTGAGGCGTGTGCCAGAAGTTGCCGACCCCTGTCCTATAGTGATACGCAGCATACAAAAGTCCATGAGGAAATTAAGAATCCTGTCTTCAGAGCAGGATGAAAAAAGTGTGCATTAAATGCAGCATTGTGCCTCACATGGAACAATAAGAAGAAATTAAATATTCAATAAATGTTTATTAAGTGAGAACCATCCATCCTGTGCACTGAATGAGGCACAATGCATATGCACAAGGGGACCAAATTAAGGCAACATGAACTCTCGCATTTCCTAATTTTTGAGTGCTTGACTTTGGAATCTTAAAGTGCTTTTAACAAAGATGCAGGGCGGGGGGAGGGTTGTGTTTGTGAGATAAATACAGTGTATATATTCTATGCTCATACCCTATTTTGTGTGTGTATGTATATGGTAATATATTTTATTGGTGGAAAAGACAAGCTTTTGAGCTACACAGAGTTCTTCATCAGGTCTGTAAAATGTAACCAGCATGTCAGAGCTAATTACAAGGTAGGACAGTCCACTATCTTCTCCCTATTTTTCTTAGTGGTGGGGGGGGGATATTTTTGTGTCACCTGTGAATATTAGGGTGTTACCAATAGCAAAGCTACAAATGTGAAATCCAGAAGGATATTAAATATATCGTTCCAGTTATGAATGAATCTGAACCCCTGGATCCAAACCCTCCTGAACTGGGACTTTGGGGAAGTTTGGGTGCTGCTTGAGATTCAGATTGTGCTGCTGATATTCACCTCTCACCATATGTCAGCACAGAACCCTGATGTTTTGGATCAGATACTATCAAGCCGGTTTGTTTCTGTGAAGTAAGAATAAACACAAACACATCCATTTGGACTGAGCCAGGATGTTTGCCACATTGACCCTAAGCAGTCATTGTCATTAGTAGCATCCTGCAGCTTATACAGCATTTGGTCTTCTCCTGCCTCTTTGCTTCAGAGCAAATGGAAGGGCGTTTGGGTGAGTGAAGCAAATGGGGAGAGGATTCGTGTCCGCTTTAGCACCTCCATGAAAACACGGTGCAGCCTTTCTGCACCCTCAGCTTAAAGCAATGAAAATGTCACATCACCCATCCCCGGTGATTCAATAGGTTGAAGCAGTGACATGGGACTAGAAATGGTTGTCTGCATGGCACTACAGCCATGCCCAGCTGCGCTCCCCTCAGCCTTATCAGTTCTTTCTGACTGGCATGCTCTGGCTATTGCTTGCAACTTCAGCATATTTGTGTTTCAAAATTGACAGACTTAAACCACCAACAATAGTTGGTAAGAGCCTGCTGCTGCCCTTAGGAGAACACCTGTGAGCTGCTGCTACATCTCTGGACCAGTCCCAGGCTGGCAGGTGAGAGCTGGAATCTAAGTACCATTGTCGTTAGGACAAGAAAAGTGGAAAAGATTTAAATAAATCCACAGGATCAAGAACTATCCTGCAGGCTGCAATGCATCCGCTCATTTTAATGCGCCAAGCTTTCTATGGCACTATTTTCTTCTATTTATAGATTTCCAGGTTGTGATCTATAGCTGCTACCTTGTTCTTGGTGAGTCTGGCATGAAATGCCTAGTGTGACGCTACCAACCTTCCCTCTATGCTATGTCTAAAGCAAGTGGCCATCCCAATTCAAGGCCTTCATCGCAATCCAGCAAAATAAAATAATTATATCCTATCATCCCTTCACTGCATAATGTTGATGGGAGGTAAGGAGGAGAAAATCCAGATCAGTGGCCCTAAACCATCAAGGGGAGGGGAACAAAGCCAAAAAGATGTTGTTTACTTTCCCACCAGGAACACAGAAGTCTTTCCACAACCTGGGGCTCTGCAGAGGTTCAGGGGAGGAGGATAGACCTGTTTAGTCATTATTATAAACCTTATCCCAGATTTGGACCTTAGCGTCCAAAATATGGGGGTTAGCATGAAAACCTCCAAGCTTAGTTACTAGCTTGGACCTGGTACTTGCTGCCACCACCCAAAAAATTAGAGTGTTTTGGGGCACTCTGGTCCCCCTGAAAAACGTTCCCTGGGGACCCCAAGACCCAAATCCCTTGAGTCTCACAACAAAGGGAAACAATCCTTTTTCCCTTCCCCCCTCCAGGTGCTCCTGGAGAGATACACAGACACAAGCTCTGTGAATCCAAACAGAGTGACTCCCCCTCTCCATTTCCAGTCCTGGAAACAAAAGCACTTTCCTCTTCACCCAGAGGGAATGCAAAATCAGGCTAGCAAATCCAACACACATAGATCTCCCCCTGATTTCTTCCTCCCACCAATTCCCTGGTGAGTACAGACTCAATTTCCCTGAAGTAAAGAAAAACTCCAACAGGTCTTAAAAGAAAGCTTTATATAAAAAAGAAAGAAAAATACATACAAATGGTCTCTCTGTATTAAGGTGACAAAATACAGGGTTAATTGCTTAAAAGAATATTGAATAAACAGCCTTATTCAAAAAGAATACAAATCAAAGCACTCCAGCACTTATATTCATGCAAATACCAAAGAAAAGAAACCATATGACTTACTATCTGATCTCTTTGTCCTTACACTTAGAAACAGAAGACTAGAAAGCAGAAACTACTTCTCCAAAGCTCAGAGAAAGCAGGCAGACAGAAAACAAAGACCTCAGACACAAAATTCCCTCCACCCAAAGTTGAAAAAATCCGGTTTCCTGATTGGTTCTCTGGTCAGGTGCTTCAGCTGAAAGAGACATTAACTTTTAGCTATCTGTTTATGACAGTCATAATAAGCAGGACCTGGTGGCAACCTGTGGGGTACAGTGGAAGCCAGTGGCAGCATCTCTTAGGAGAGAGCCATGCTGTCCGTGTGGAAGAGAATATGGACAGCGGTGTACAGGGGGAGGTCATCCATGAACTCAGGGGTCGTGGAGAAGGATGGTGAACTTTTAAGTGTGAAATTTAGGAAAACAAACATTATCACCAGTTTGCTTGGTGTGGATTTTGGAGCTTAAAATATTATTTTCTGCAAAATTCTCAGGACCCCCAAGTTCCCCAATGTTTTCACAGATCTGATTGTAAAAATCCATGCTAACCTGAAATGTCATAATTTCACACGATTTCTCTTAGGAGAGCTGGATTCAATTCCCTCCTCTACCATACACTTCCCATGTGATCCCTAGCAAGTCATTTAACCCCGCAGTGTCTCAGATCCCACCTGTAAGCTGGGATAAAGCACTACTTGACCTCACAGGGGTATTCTGAGGATACATACATCATGGTATGTGAGTTGCTCAGATAACTGGTAAAGCAGGGCACATAAGTATATTAGGCTCTGTCTATACCCCCCTGTCTGACATAAGTTTCACCGACAAAAGCGCTGGTGTGGTGGTGTCCTACTGACATAGCTACCACTGCTCGTATGCCAGTGGGAGAACTCTCTCCCATCAGCACAGAGCAGCTACACAGGAGACATTACAGCGATGCAGCCGCAAAGGTACAGCTATGCTGCTATAAGGTCGGTACTGTAGATGTAGCCTTACATACTAATTACTAAATAGACTAAAGGAGAAGAGAAAGGGACCTGGCCAGGACAAGCTGAAAAGAAGAGACAACTTTTGAGTCCTATTGCTGGAATTCACTGAAAGCACAATTCTTGCCATCTTTTTTTTTTCCCAAATGGGAGAGAGAAACCAGGTGAGTGGGGTCTAGGACCAGGACCAGCTCAGGTTTCTCAATTTCCCATTGTACTACAAAAAGGTCTGAGCTGAAGGCGAGTAAGCTATTAAGTACTCTGGAAAGGGCTGCAAGGGCAGGTGTAACAAAGTGGCCTCTGGAGGGACATTGCTGAGCATATCAATTCAGAGCACATTCCTTAGAGCAGGGCAATTACAGCCCAAAGCTGGAATTCCTTTATTAAGGCAAACCAAACCAGCCAAACAGAGAGCACTTCGGTCTCACCCCTGTGGCTAGCCAGAACATACAAGCAATTCCCTCAAACACTCCAGCAAAGAATCCTGTGGCACCTTATAGACTAACAGACATTTTGGAGCATGAGCTTTCATGGTGAATACCCACTTCGTCAGATGCATGACATGCATCTGACAAAGTGGGTATTCACCCACGAAAGCTCATGCTCCAAAATATCTGTTAGTCTATAAGGTGCTACAGGATTCTTTGCTGCTTTTACAGATCCAGATTAACACGGCTACCCCTCTGATACTCAAACACTCCAGTTTCCCAGTATCACCACCAGGGCCACTCCTTATGGGAATGAATGGTTATGAAAACCAATACTGCAGTAAAAGAAAAAAGGTTCTCACTATCCCAAAGGACCAAGCCCCAGACCCAGGTCAATATACAAGTCAGATCTTACCCACGAATTATGCCATTGCCAATCCTTTAGAATCTAAAATCTAAAGATTTATTAATAAAAAGAAAGAAATATAGATAAGAGCTAAAATTGGTTAAATAGAATCAATTATATACAGTAATGACTAAGTTCCTGGTTCAGACTTGTAGCAGTGATGGAATAAACTGCAGGTTCAAAGGGTTAATGTCTCTTTCACCTGGAAAGGAATAACCTGAAACACCTGACCAGAGGACCAATCAGGAAACAAGACTTTTTCAAATCTGGGTAGAGGGAAGTTTTGGGGTGTGAGTTCTTTGTTCTTTGTCTTGTGTCTGTGCCCTCTCGGCTCTGAGAATGATTTTTCTACCTCCTGGCTTTCTAATCTTCTGTTTCCAAGTTGTAAGTACAAAGATAGTAAGACAATAGGTTTATATTGTTTTTTTTGTATTTACATCTGTGTAGTTACTGGAGTGTTTTGAATTGTATTCTTTTTGGATAAGGCTGTTTATTCATTTTTTCCCTTTAAGCAATTGACCCTGTAGATTGTCACCTTATACAGAGACTATTTTTAATGTACTTTTCTTTCTTTTTATAAAGCTTTCTTTTTAAGACCTGTTGGAGTTTTTCTTTAGTGGGGACTCCAGGGAATTGAGTCTGCAGCTCACCAGGGAATTGGTGGGAGGAAGAAGTCAAGGGGAAAATCTCTTTGTGTTAGATTTACTAAGCCTGACTTTGCATACCCTCTGGGTGAGGGGGGGCGGAAGAGAGATTAGCTCTCTCGGTACTTGTGTTTCCAGGACTGGAAGCAGGGAATCTCCTAGGGTCGTCCAGGGAGGGGAGCCTGGGAGGAAGTACCAAGGAAACAAGGGGAGGAGGTTATTTCCCTTTGTTGTAAGACTCAAGGCATCTGAGTCTGGGGGTCCCCCAGGGAAGGTTTTGGGGAGACCACAGTGAGCTAGGCACTGTATAATTCCTGGCTGGTGGCAGCTTTACCAGGTCCGAGCTGGTAACTAAGCTTGGAGGTTTTCATGCTAACACCCATATTTTGGACGCTAAGGTCCAGATCTGGGAAAAAATGTTATGACATTGTTAAATAGAATCAATTACATACAGTAATGACTAAGTTCTTGGTTCAAACTTGTAGCAGTGATGGAATAAACTGCAGGTTCAAATGAAGTCTCTGGACTACATCCACAGCTGGGATGGGTCATTCAGTCCTTTGTTCAGAACTCCAGTTTGTAGCAAAGTTCCTCCAGAGGTAAGAAGCAGGATTGAAGACAAAATGAAGGAGTTTCCAGGGCCTTTTATATTCTCTGCTATGTGGAAGGACCCCTTTGATCTTACTGAGGAAAATCACAGCTGCAAGGTGGAGTTTGGAATCACTTGGGCAAGTCACATGTCCATGCATGATTCAGTTCTTTACAGAGTAGAGCAGCCATTGCTCACATGCTACCCAGGGAGGCTCCTCACATGTGGATTGGAGTCTCCCAAGGTCCATTGTCAGCTAAGTGTTTCGTGATTGGGCACTTAATCTGAAGAGTCCCTTCTCAATAAGATGCCCAAGTGCTTCACTGGTGCTCCTTAGAATCAAACACCTTGAGATACAATTCCATAGCCAATATTTATAACTTCAAATACAAAAATGATACACACATACCGACAGCATAATCATAACCAGCAAATTAGAACCTTTTAATAGGTACCTTCTTGACCTCCTTTGTACAAGATTTGGTGAAACTGTAGGACCTTGGTTGCAACAATGATGTATATGGTCACAGTTCATGTTAACTATGTCACAGCAAGTAAAGCCCCTCTTCAGAAAACATGCAGAGTCTCTGGTCCCACTCGAGGGTTTAAAATGTTCCACTCCTTACAGAGCTACTGCAGAAATCAGGAAGAAGGAGCTTCCCTCCCAAAGACTCAAGTTTCACATGGTCCATGGCCAAGGTTGTAATGAGAGCTTTAGTGGTTACATTGATACATTTTATTATGGACATGGTGATGCAGAAGAGGATTGCCACATTGGTGAAGGAATCAGCCCCTTAGGGAAACCCTGGGCTAGAGAATGCTGAAAGATGGAAAAAGACAAGCAGATAAAAGAAAGGAAAAGGGAGAAAAAAGGTCAAGTACAGACACAAAGAGAAGAAGAAAGAAAATAGCCAGTCCAGAGTCAGCAAAGACAAATGGGAGAGTTACGGCTAAAGTTAAAGCAAAGAAGTAAATAAAGAAACCCAGTGTGTTCATAGAGATGGCTGAATAGGAAGTATAATGCTTCTAGCAAGCTCAGAGATTCAGGTATTATACGTGAGCTGGTTAAAGTTAACATATAACATTCACTCAGTAGGCATTTTGACAATTAGCCTTGTTTAGAATCAGATTTTGATTTATATCAGTGTTTCTCAACCCTCTTAGGTTGGCAACCCATATTCAACATCAACATTTTTCATGACCCCCTACATTTGCTATACAAGTCTGAGTAAAAACATGTATCAATGATAAGAATGATCTGCCTGAATTTAATTCCTGTGTGCTTTTCAAGAGGTTGACAAAGAATACGTGATTTAATCAGGAACGAGCACAGGAATTTAAATGTGACCGCTCTTGGAGGGGCACATTAAACACACGCATATTATACACATCAAACAATATCAACACACACGCATACATCATATACATAGATATAAACAGCAGTACACTCATCATGTCAACGAAAATCCATATGCTGTGGAGCCATCTGAACAAGCATATATACAATTACTTGGCTGCAGAGGTTTCACAGAGCCCCTTTAGTCTCAGTGCTGATGCGGGGAAAATGAGCAGCTCCAGCCTCACGGCCATGGTGGGGAGAAGTAGAGAGCTCCTCCAGTCCAACCAGAGAAGACCCAGGGCTGGAGGAGCTGTCAGCTCCAACTGTGACCCTGGGGCTGGAGAAGTTCACTCTCCCCTCTTCAGCCCTGGGGCCAGAGAAGTTTCTGCCACTGCCATTTATTGGGGGAGGGCTATGCCCCTGCTTTCCCCTTCCTTGTACACACCCCTGCCTTGAAGAGTAAGGGGGTGTGTGAAGCAAGAGAGCAAGATTTTATTTTCTTTAGATTGTAATATATTTTTCAGTGCTGTGTGTCACACATGCGCACACACACACATACCACTTGCCTTTCACGAGCCCCGCAGGTGGAGAAAAACCGTGAAAGAATGAAATCATAAAGACACCAGAAAGGATATTCCTGTGCAAGATATGCTTGTAGGCATTTAGAGTTAACAAGGTAAGTCTCACTGTAGAAGAAGTACTCCTGATTCTTCTGTGTCATTTCACAATAGAGCTCTCCTCTGCTGTAATCTTATATGCCTCTCTGGGCCCCTTAACCTTGTCCAAAACACAATATGCCAGGGGAAATGGATGTTGTGATGTCTGTGGCTAACAATGCCCAAATGCCAATGTTGGGGAGAGATCGATAAAAAAAACCACACTGCTGGCACTTTTGCACTCCACTTACTCAGATTTCACTCTACTATTTCCTGTGTAAAAGGTCTGAACAAAATATATAATACAGGAACCTTAGAGGTACACACTAGTATTACATCTCCTAAAGAAGGACAGAATTTCCAATGGATTTTTGAGCTCCACATGGCTAGGAAGCCAGGCCTCTAACCCATTCTTTAGCCTATCCCTTCACACACACAACGATGAATGGTAACTGACACAAATGGCTGCAGAAAACTAGTTAGGAATCTCTGCAGTGAGATTTTCTAGTAAATTCTCTACTCCCACACATTTTCCTATGGGAATGTATGGTCATGCTCAGAGAAACTGTATATGGAAAATATCTAGCAGCTCATCTATCCCTTGCCACTGCAGGATTGTTCCATCCAGTAGATCTGTTCCAACTCCCTCAGTGGCATATTTTTACAGAAGTTTTTAAAGTATCTCACTGAAACATGAAGGATTTTGTCACAGATGTTGCACTGAGAGATTGAAAACCTCATACACATTTTCTCTTCAGCGTGACAGCCCTGCATACGTACGCCCAGTTTCCTTCAAATGTCCCAAGCAATACAACTTGCACCACTTTCATTGGAAGGCTATTCTGCAATCCAGTGCTCAAGAGGTTCTTTTGATAGTTATCCGATTTCCTAGGCATCCATCCTACATTTCATTACTGTGACTACTGAAAATACATCAAGTCAACAGAAAAAAGAAAGAGGCTTACGGCATATGCATGAGATTTAAACGTGAAGAAAAAGTTAAGTTAATGAAGGTAGTTTTCAGGTTTAAATGAATTATTTTTGCTTGTTTTTGTTCTCAAGGTTTCCTCTTCAATATTCTGAATATAAATGGTGGTGGGATTATTTAGAAGCAGAGTACATTATAACTAAAGTCTATAGCAACCTCATTCAGCAGTGAAATTGTTGTCTCCTTCTGATCCTGAGATTATGGAGATGAGGGTCTGAATGTACATCAGTAAGATTCCCTACTGAGATAGCGTTTCACTCTTTTCAGTAAGAAAAAGATCAAAGAGAAAATGGCTAATTAACATACCAAAGGAGACAAAACCCCTAGAGCTTTATCGTTGTTGCAATCCAATAATAAACAGCCAAGTACAAAAAAGATTATTTGATAATGACACACAGAACTGAAAGCCTTTGAAATGTCAGCTTCTTAAAAAAATATTTTTGGAGGAAAAATATCCATAATTATAAGGAATAATGCTTAAGCATTGGGGAATAGCTCTTCAATCCTGAGAGAGTTTCCTCATTAAACTACTTTGCCTAAGAACAGCAGTGTGGTTTTCCTTTATCTAAAAGAAAAAAAATCATAAAACAAAAAGCACACAAAAGGCCTCAAATTCCTTCTTGAGTAAACATTTGGTTCTTTTATATATGAAAAATTAAACACAGTTCTTCTTGTTTTTAAAAAGTCACCAGTCCCCTTTCCTAGACCAGCTTCCAACTCATGCCTCTAACTGAAAATGGAGAGATATGGGCATCCAGAGACTCCATGTCCCTTCAAGTTGGATAACCACTGTGCAATATTAGAAACTGTGGCTATTTTTATAATGGCAGAGGCAAAAGAATATAATTTAGGGGTAGAAACAATGCAAAACCCTGTTCCAGGAAAAGCGAATGGCTCAGGTGTTTATGGTGTAAGACGGCTAAGTATTTGTCTCTAGGTTATCAGTTCAAATCCAGTATATACTGATAGGAATGGCAGGTAGACACCATTGCTGTTAGATGAATCCCCAATAACTAGGGGAAGCTACTTGATTATTTCAGCCTATTTCCTAGCAGATAGGGGCCCATGTGAATTGAAACCAGCAAAGTTTGTCTAATTGGCATCCTTGTGCTCAGTTTTAATATACATGCCAGAGCTTGAATGGACATGGAAAGACACTAACCCTGCATCTCTTTAGGGCCTAGTTGTTAGAACCATGGACTAGAACTCATGAGACCTGGATTCTATTCTTGGTTCTCCTGTTGAGTGACCTTAAGCAAAACACTTCATAGACCCCAAAGCCAGAATGGACCAGTATAATTATCTAGTCTGACCTCTTGCATAATACAGATCATAGAACTTCCTCAAACCAATTCCTGTTTCAACTAAAGTAAATTTTTTTTTTAGAAAAAACATCCAGTCTGGATTTTAAAATTGCCAGTAACCCACCATCACCCTAGTAAATTGTTCCAATGATTAATTACCCTCACTGTAAATGTACACCATATTTCTAGTCTGAATTTGTCTAGCTTCAACTTCCAGCCAGTGGATCTTGTTACACCTTCCTAGTCTAGATGGAAAAGCCCATTATTAAATATTTGTTCCCAATGTAGGTTCTTATAAACTAAGATCAATTTGCTCCTTAATCTTCTCTTTTTTGAACTAAATTAGATTGAGCTCCTTGAGTCCATCACTATAAAGGCATGTTTTCCAATCTCTTAATCATTCTCATCGCTCTTCTCACAACTCTACCAATTTATCAACATCCTTGTAGAACTGTGGGCATCAGAACTGGACACAGAATTCCAGCAGTGGTCACACCATTGCCAAATTCAGAGGTGATATAACTTTCCTACTCTTACCTCCCTGTGCCTTAGTTTCCTCCATCTCAAAAATGGGAATAATGATACTGATCTCCTTTGTAAAGCACTTTGAGATCTAGTGATAAACACACCATGTAAGAGCTAGGCATTATCTTAGAGGAGTCCTCCCTTGGTCATGGCTGTGGGCATTGTGGGAAAACCTGAACTTCTTTTGCTCATGCTCTATCTATCCTCTGAATAAAAAGATGATTTCCGTTTCCATTTTGGTCACTGCATTTAAAAATTATTTCCTTCTCCATTCCACAGGCCATAAACACACTCTCCATATTTGCAACTAGCTGTTAAGGACATAGCTACAAAATGGAAACAAGAAAGCATTACAAATCCCCTCTAAGCATGGTAATGTATAGGAGTTGTAATGCACTCCCATGTTCCTGCTCATAAATATAGTGACAGAGACAGGGTGGCTGTGAATAGAGAAAGAACTTCAGGCAATGAGTCCAATTCTTGGATCCTCTCTAGTTGTTTTATGCCACTCCAATGGCATAAAGAAGGGAGAAAGCCAGTGCAGCCAATTGCCTGATGATTCTGCTTGTATAAATAGAATCCCTAGGTGTCAGGGAAGAGGCTCTATGCCACGCCTCTCTAGGTCCCAACATATTGGGCATTTCTGGAGGAATGGGTGCATGGCCAGGACATATCTACTCCTAGTTCGAATAGTTCTTTGAGGCCATGAGCAGCCAGGTCTAACTTAGATCAACCTCAGGGACCAGCCAGACTCAAGGTTGGGAAGACTGCAAAGTTGGCTAACAGTCACTTCTCTCGCCCTTCCAACACACACCTCAGCTGTGCCAAGCATATCTTTAGCCCTTATATGCTAATGCCAATCACTTTATCTGTATGTGTAGTAATAGTTTTCCACTATAAATGAATAATTATGGTCCATAAATAGGGCCCTACCAAATTCACGACCATGAAAAACGTGTCATGGTCCATGAAATCTGGTCTTCCCACATTAAATCTGGTCTTTTGTGTGCTTTTAGTCTATACTATACAGATTTCACAGGGTAGACTAGTGTTTCTCAAATTGAGGGGCCTGACCTAAAAGGGAGCTGCAGGGGGGTCACAAGGCTATTTTAGTGGAGTGGGTCACAGTATTGCCACCCTTCCTTTTGCACTGCCTTCAGATCTGGGCAGCTGGAGAGCAGCGGCTGTTAGCCAGGCACCCAGCTCTGAAGGCAGCGACCTGCCAGCAGCAGTGCAGAAGTAAAGGTGGCAGTACCATGCCATGCTCCCCTTAGTTCTGCACTGCTGCCTTCATAGCAGAACTATGACTTAGCCATAGCATTTCAGCTATGGCTAAGTCACAGACACAGGAGAAAGGCTGACCGGCCTTTCTCACAGCCCACAGTCAAATGTTTCCTTTCAAAACAGCCCAATGAAGAAGTGAGCATTTCTCCAAAAGGAAGGCCATGAAAAAATGTGAAGAATCCAAACCCTCGGCTCAGGCTACTGAAATTAACTTGTGTCTGCGGATTTCTTCCATGCATGCTGTTGTGAACATGCATTTACCCCTTATGTTGTCAGGTCTTTGTTCTTCCAGAGTAAGCCTTTTTAGAGGTTAATCAGTGAAGATAAAAAAATCCCACTCTATCTACCATTGTTCTTATTTATGTTCAAGCCTCAAAAAATGGTCACAGAATAACAAAGGTTCTTGACAATATTAATCAGAGTGCCCTGATTCAATCAAAAGGTCGCATTCAGAAGAACTTTTGCCAAAATGGGTAAAAAAATGTATATTGAAAACCAGAAGAATTATTATGCCATGCTGGCTCCTTGGCAAACCACCAAAATGTAAAAGCCTTTCAACAAATCAGTATAAAAGGCATTTTATAAAGCA
This sequence comes from Gopherus flavomarginatus, assembly GCF_025201925.1. Classification (NCBI taxonomy): domain Eukaryota; kingdom Metazoa; phylum Chordata; order Testudines; family Testudinidae; genus Gopherus; species Gopherus flavomarginatus. The sequence goes on from NC_066617.1 coordinate 307,654,991, forward strand.
TAACATTTGCTTTAGCTATCTGCAAGACAGTTTATGTATCTCCTTTACCTCTTCAATGTAAAACCATGACAGAATTTAGTAGCATTGTGTGGGTGTTTTCTTGTCTGACTGTTCTCATATGTTTCACTAAATGGAATCCTTTCCTCACTCATTAATTATTGGTGCTGGGCAAATACTGCAAAGAAAACTGAGACAAGATCTTGTGGATTGTTAAATTAGTTCACTTGCAGGGCCGCCCAGAGGTGGGGGCAAGTGGTACAATTTACCCCAGGCCCTGAGCCCCTGGCCTCAGTCTGGGTCTTCTGCCAGCATTTCGGCGGCGGGGGACCCTTCAGTGCTGCCAAAGATGCGGAGCGACTGAAAGGCCCCCCCCCCACCGAAATGCCCCACCAGCCCTGGCCTGGCGGCGGTCCAGGTCTTCAGTGGCATTTCGGCGGCAGAGGGCCCTTTGGTCACTTCAAGTCTTTGGCAGCATTTCAGCGGCGGGGGACCCTTCAGTGCTGCAGAAGACACGGCGTGACTGAAGAGCCCCACCACCACCAAAATGCCAACAAAGACCCGGACTGCCGCCAGATGAGTACAAGCACTGCAGCTCCCCAGCTTTTCTCCAGGCCCCCTGAATCCTCTGGGCAGCCCTGTTCACTTCAATTGTGTTTGCGTCCCTATTGTGTTTGTTTTCTCTGCTTATTTTAGTGAACATGTTTCATGGTGTCTTCTCCCTCCCCCCCAAAAAAATGCAGAAACAATGAATTTTATGTGATATTGGTACTGGAAACCCAGTTCAAAGAGTTATGTAAATGCAGTCATGGAATGGATACATGCATGTTAATTATAAGGTCAATCAAAACAGTTCACATAGTTGAATAACAAATACTCACAAGGAACTGCTGATGAGCAAGTTACAGATGAAGAATTATTTGAATAAATTAATTGGGACCAGGTTTTACCATCCTTACTTACACAGGGCAATAACTTACTCCATAGAGAGTCGGACACACTTCAGTCTGAGTAAGCATGAAAGAATCCAACTCTTGCTGAATGATTTTGAATAATGAATGAATTTCTTGATGAATTATTTTGAATAATGAATACATTTTAAAAACACTGCAATCTTTTCATGGAAAATTCACCAGCGGAAAAGGAGGCAAAACTTGTCAAATGCATTATTTTCAATTGATTAATTATTCAGCCATCTGTAATTACTATTGTATATTTGAAATCACTACCACTCCCCCCTGCAGCCCATCCACTTCAGCCAGATGAGTTTTTGAATAATTCTCTTACATAAAATGTGTTATGTGATTCTACTCTACGATTAGAACTCTGGAAGTTATGCAATGAAAATGAACAGAAATATTTTGCATAAAGGGAACATGAAAACTAAGGGCTTGACTACATGCTGTGGGAGGCAGCATGGGCCAAGGAATGCCTGGAAAGGCGAACTGCAGCCAGCAGGACCTGCAATCGGCCGAACCTGCGGACGCTGCAGGTAAACAAACCGTCCCGGCCTGCCAACAGATTTCCCTGATGGGCCACGTGCCAAAGGTTGCCAGTCCCTGAGCTAGAGAAACCATTCTTCCTTCACTCATAGACATTAAAAATTTTGTACCATGGTGGAAAAGCAAAGGAAGCATGTTTTTGAAGGTTTCTCCAGTGCTGATGTTCCCTCAAATTTGCTGTATATAAAAATTCCTCAAATAATCATGTTGCAGCATCAAACACTCACAAGTTAGGAAATAGCAGACTTAAAGTTGCCTGTGCAATGTTAATCAGCCTCCTTATGCGTATGCATTATGCTATAGTCTTTATTTACATGATCACATACTAATTTTCCAGCAGGACCCCTATATTATTCAGCGCACAGAGTAGACTTGCTCTGTGGGTGAATTGTTATCTGTATGTCCCCTGTCCCATTTGTTGCAGAAGTTGGAAGGTGTATAGTGAATGAGGCATAGGGCTGCAAGGAGAAAAATGAAGGTCTCATGGGTAAGGCAATTGGCATGGAGAACTGGCTTCTAGGAGCTAGACGAAGCTCAAGCATGTTCAGTGACAAAATCTTTCTAGATTTTAGCTGTTAAGATAATCAAGTCTTTGTTCTGCAGTTGCAAACTGTGATTTTTCAAAGGCTTATAACTTGCCCAAACTTGGGTGGTTTTTCACAGCAATATCAGAAAGCATATCCCTGGAACAAAGGCCATGCTCCTGACAAATTCCAAAATCCTGCTACAAAGCAGGGGGTGCTAGATCTGCTCAAAGAACAGGTTAACAGATTTTGTAATATTAGCAAAACAGCTTAATTTTTCCTAGCTTTATATTTGGAAACAGATGAACTATTTTGGCTGAAATTTTCCAAATCATTTCAGCCTGAGGCAGACAGCTGAGTGCCTCAGAAACTTTAATATATTTATCCGCACAACTCCCCCCAGGAGGTCGGCAAATACTATTATCCCCATGTTACACATAAGAAACTGAGCTACAGAGTGGCTAAGTGGCTTGCCCGAGGTCACACAGGAAGTCTGTGGCAGAGCAGGAAATTGAACCTGTGCCTCCCAATTAGAGTCAGTCAGAAATGTTATGATAAAACATAGTTTCTTTGGAAAATGCCAGTTTGTCAAACCTGACATTTCCCACAAAAGCGAGCCAGGTTTGCTGAACTTTCACCAAATCTCAGGCAGGGTTCCAGCTGTCAGGCAGCCCTGCCATGGGTTCTGTCTCAGTGCTTTTAGGGAAACAAAACAAAATTTCAAAAAGCCAAAATTTCTCAAGAACCAGAAATCACAAGTTTCAGCAAGCTTTACTCCCATGTCTTAGCCCAAACCTTTGGACCATTCTTCCTCTCCTCGCTGCCCAGGAACCTCTATATTATTGTCCACACACCTCTTTGGCCGAAAATTTTTAATCCAGGTGCTACCTATGATTTCAAACTTTCAAGCAGTTGCCACTTGCTTTGTACTTTAACTTCTTCCTCCCCCAATCACCATCTATTTAGTCAGTCAATTCCTTGTCTAACTAGTGTTTGAGTTGGACTCTTCACAGTCAGGGGAGATTATCTGCACCTTTTCTAATTTCATAGAATCATAGAAAGGTAGGACTAGAAGGGATCTCAATAGGTCATCTAGTCCAGTCCCCTGCACTCAAGGCAGGACTAAATAATAACTAGATCATTTCTGACAGGTGTTTGTCTAACCTGCTCTTAAAAACCCCCAATGATGGAGATTCCACAGCCTCCCTAGATAATTTGTTTCAGTGCTTATCTGTCCTGACAGTTAGGAAGTTTTTCTAAATGTCCAACCTAAACCTCCCTTGCTGCAATTTAAGCCCCTTGCTTCTCGTCCTAACCTCAGAGGTTAAGTAGAAGAATTTTTCACCTTTCTCCTTGTAACAACCTTTTATATATTTTTTAAATTGTATCGTGTCCCCCCTCAATCTTCTCTCCAAACTAATCCCAATTTTTTTTTCAATCTTTCCTCAGAGGTCACATTTTCTAGATCTTTCATCATTTTTTTGTTTCTCTCCTCTGGACTTTCTCCAATTTGTCCACATCATTCCTGAAATGTGGCACCCAGAACTGGACACAATACTACAGCAGAGGGCTTATCAGTGCTGAGTAGAGTGGAAGAATTACTTTGGATATCTTGCTTACAACACTCCTGCTAATGCATCCCAGAATGATGTTTTCTTTTTCTGCAACTGTGTTACTCCGTTCACCAATATTTAGCGTGTGATTCACTATAACCCCCAGATCTCCTTCTGCAGTACTCCTTCCTAAGCAGTCATTTCCCATTTTGTATGTGTGCAATGGATTGTTTCTTCCTAAGTGGAGTACTTTGCATTGGTCCTTAAGTGCTTGAAACCCCTCCGTGCTTGGTACCATCTAGAAACTTTATGAGTGTGTTCTCTATGCCATTATCTAAATCATTGATGAAGACATTGAACAGAACAGGACCCAGAACTGATCCCTTCTGGATCCTTACTCAATATGCCCTTCCAGCTTCATTTTGAACCAAGGACATCTACTCTCGGGAATGGTTTTCCAACAAGTTATGCACTCACCTTATAGAAGCTCCATCTATCCTATATTTTCCTATGTTTGTTTATGATAAGGTCATGCAAGACAGTATTACCCTACTAAAGTCAAGATATACCACATCTGCCATTTCACCCCTATTCACAAGACTTGTTACCCTGTCAAAGAAAGCTATTAGATTGGTTGACATGATTTATTCTTGACAAATCCATGTTGACTGTTACTTATCACCTTATTATCTCCTAGGTGTTTGCAAGCTGATTGCTTGATTATTTGCTCCACTATGTTTCTGAGTACTGAGGTTAAGATGACTGGTCTATAATTCCCCAGGTTGTCCCTATTTCCTTGTAAATAGATGGGCACTATATTTGCCCTCTTCTAGTCTTCTGGAATCTCTCCTGTCTTCCATGACTTTTCAAAGCTAATTGCTAATGGCTGAGATATCTCCTCAGTCAGCTCCATGAGTATTCTCAGGTGTATTTCATCAGGTCCTGCTGACTTGAAGACATCTAACTTGTCTAAGTAATTTTTAACATATTCTTTCCCTATTTCAGCCTCAGATCCCTCTTCATTTTCACTGAATTTCACTATGTTAGACTATATTATTTGTTTCTTATTCAAATAAAAATGAATTATTTATTTTTAGAGAGCTTCACGTCTCTTCATTGAGGTATCTTGTTTGCTTTTTTTTAATTAGGAATTCAAATAATTCATATAATATTCTTGTGCTGCTGAAGACTTATCACGATTGTCAAATGCTTTCAATTAGTCTCTCCTTGTTTTAAGTCCGCATGTCTGTGATCCTTACAGAATGTGAAATTAGACACTGATTCTCTTATGGGTTTTTTTGTTTTATTCCTCTCCCCAGAATATGCACAAACTGGCAGTAGCAACACAAGCTCCCCACCCATTCCATTGCTCTTGTCTCAGAGTCCAGAGCAAGGCCCCCCCGCTGTTCTGTTCAAGGCATCAGCCCCCTTGCAGAGAAAGTTAAGGTAGTTCAAACAAGTCAGTATATTTCCATAGCCCATCAAAAGCAAAGTCCTAGGGCTTCAGGAAACCAAAGGAAAAAGTACCAGCCCTTTCTGACTCTCAAGCCATTTCCTGGCCAGCAATCTCTGTTTCCAGGGGGCCAGGAAACTTGCAGTTCTGTTCTTTCAGAATACCACCCCATACCAAGCAAGGACACAGAGATTCTCCTGTTCAAGGTCCTGCCCATCTCCAGGCTTGACAAGCCTCACAGGTGTGCCAGGTTGAGGCTGACTATGTCCAGAAGAGCTTTTTAACCCTTTCCCGACTGGGGAGGAAATATTCCCCACCACGCCACTTACTGGTGCAAAATTTGTCTCTGCTCGTGTAATATTTCACCTCTCATCTGGGATAGCTAATAAAGGTACCCATTAGAGAGGACTGCAAGAAACTGAGAATCCACCTATCACCTTGCCTATTACTGAGAAACCCACTCATTTCACCCCAACCTCCAGACAGCAATCATATAGTATTAAAGTTTAATCACTACTAACTAGAGTCAGATTTGTATTAAGAGTCCTTACGGTCTAAAGTTCTATAGCACTGCACTAATCCACCAACCACCCAACCAATATTGTTAAAATTTTAGTTCAGTCTCATTTAATTATCTCCTATAAAGTTTGGTTTTGATTTATTAGAACAGTTATTGTGTATTAATGAAATACCAGTAGATTCATAATATTTATTGAACATTACATTTCTTCAATACATCTATAGCAGCCTCATTAAATATGTTCTTAATTATTTTCATTTTTAGGGCCAGATTCTCTGGGCAGTCCTTGCTGTGCTCAGTAAAGGACCAGAGTTGGGGGAGGACATAGCATTAATGTACCATCATGTACCAAAGTCAACTAGAGACCTACAGGCTGCTCTGATTTATATCCAGCTGCTTGTGGCCCCAATGGACCACTCTGATAGCTTGGGAGCAGCAAGACACATGCTGGCGCCACCCTCTTTTGTATGGCCATTATTTAATTTTAGCATCAGACTAATATTTGTTCGTACATAGATTCACAGATTTTAAGTCCAGAGGGGGACCTGTATTGGTCTGTCAGTCTTGTAGGGATACCATGCCCCCTCACTACGTTGTACCTATAAGTGAAATGCTCAACAGGGGAATTAACAATCTAAGGGCTCTGGCCCTCTGGGCAGAGCAGTAAGCATTCTAAGGGCTCAGGAGGAGGCCTGATGGGCTCAGTTGAATAGGCTATCAATCACCAAAAGGAGGGTGATCAAGGGGATGGGGGACCTGGACATACTGCACTGGGGTCCCAGCCCAGGACCCTGATAGTGGCAGAGGATTCCAATACTGGGTCAGCAGGGATCCCACCAGAACCTACTGACCCAGGGCCGGCTCCAGGCAACAGCCGAGCAAGGTCATGCTTGGGGCAGCAGATTCTATGGGGCAGCATTCCGCCCAATCCTAGGGCAGCACGGACACTTTTTTTTTTTTTTTTTGGTTTGCCTGTCCAGCCGCCCTGTAGGGGTTGGTGGCACGGAGGAGGGGAGCGCCCTGCTGGGAACGGGCTGCACGCTGCGTCTGCCCCAGCCAGTGCCACGTCTGCAGCAAGCCTGGCAGCCCATGTCCTTCCCTCCCCACCAACTGGAGCGGCACGGAGCCCTCCCAGCAGGCGGCGCGGCAGTCGGGGCTGCATGGCAAGCGCCCCACTGAAGCCCTGGCTGCCCCCCTTCTCCCCTTCCCCCCTGCTAGCCGGGGCACGTCTGCAACACAGGAAATCCCCCTGCAGCCTGGCTCTGGCCACCCCACAGGTTTTGGGGGTTTTTTGCTTTGCTGTTTTGGTCGCCCTGATTTTTTTTTTTTTTTTTGCTTGGGGAGGCAAAAAAGCCAGAGCCAGCCCTGCACTGACCTACACTCCGGCAGCACAACAGACTAAAGTCCTGTTACTTCCTACTAACGTTTCTGAGTGTACCTCTGTCTCGTGGGATTCCTCCATCTCATCGGGATATACAGCCAACTGCAGTTCCGGTAGCTCCTCCGGGTACTGGTAAGTCGGCAGTCCTGGCATCTCCTCTGGGTCCTTAGTACTATAGAGCTCGGTCTCTGTGTCAGAGATCCGCAGCGGTCGAGGGACGTCTGCTCCCTTCCATGGCTCCACACAACTGAGCTCCAGAGCCTGCCTTTAAACTTACCATCCCATCCCTCTGCTTCTGGTATGGGGAGGTGGCTTACTTGCTCCATCCACCAGATGACTGAGAGTGGTTTATCCCTATCAGTCTTGAAGCATGGCCCTGCCACCTCTCTACACGCACAATCCCCCTTCAAGTCTAGATCCCAGTTCTCAGGTCTGGCTAGGTGTCCATTCCCCGTCCATGACAGAAAGTCCGTCTTCTCATTCTCCTTACCTGCTTACTGCTGTACGGTGAACGTGTAGGCTTGGAAGGCAAGATACCATCACATTAGTCTCGCGTTGGTTTCTTTCAACATCTGGAGCCACTTCAAGGGACATGGTACATCATTATCATGAAGAGGGTGCCAAGGAGGTTGTAACAGAGGGCTTCTACTACCCACTTAACTACAAGAACCTCCTTCTAGATGATGGAATAATTGTGCTCCAGAGGAAATAATTTCTGGCTTATGTACACAGTAGGGTGCTCCTCCCCATTGACCACCTGGGAGAGGACAGCACCAAGTCCTACTGCTGAAGCATCAGTCTGTATGATCAAACTGCAGGTGAAATCAGGGTTGTACAGCAAGAACATCATGGAGAATTGTGGCACCTCCCTGATGGTGTCAAGTATCAGAGGGGTAGCCGTGTTAGTCTGGATCTGTAAAAGCAGCAAAGAGTCCTGTGGAACCTTATAGACTAACAGACGTTTTGGAGCATGAGCTTTCGTGGGTGAATACCCACTTCGTCAGATGCATGTAGTGGAAATTTCCAGGAGCAGGTATATATATATGCAGGCAAGCTAGAGATAATGAGGTAGTTCAATCAGGGAGGATGAGGCCCTGTTCTAGCAGTTGAGGTGTGAAAACCAAGGGAGGAGAAACTGGTTTTGTAATTGGCAAGCCATTCACAGTCTTTGTTTAATCCTGAGCTGATGGTGTCAAATTTGCAGATGAACTGAAGCTCAGCAGTTTCTCTTTGAAGTCTGGTCCTGAAGTTTTTTTGCTGCAGGATGGCCACCTTAAGGTCTGGTATAGTGTGGCCAGGGAGGTTGAAGTGTTCTTCTACAGGTTTTTGTATATTGCCATTCCTAATATCTGATTTGTGTCCATTTATCCTTTTTCGTAGCCACTGTCCAGTCTGGCCGATGTACATAGCAGAGGGGCATTGCTGGCATATGATAGCGTATATTACATTGGTGGAGGTGCAGGTGAATGAACCGGTGATGGTGTGGCTGATCTGGTTAGGTCCTGTGATGGTGTCGCTGGTGTAGATATGTGGGCAGAGTTGGCATCGAGGTTTGTTGCATGGATTGGTTCCTGAGCTAGAGTTACTATGGTGTGGTGTGCAGTTGCTGGTGAGAATATGTTTCAGGTTGGCAGGTTGTCTGTGGGCAAGGACTGGTCTGCCACCCAAGGCCTGTGAAAGTGTGGCATCATTGTCCAGGATGGGTTGATGCGTTGGAGAGGTTTTAGCTGGGGACTGTATGTGTATGTGATGGCCAGTGGAGTCCTGTTGGTTTCTTTCTTGGGTTTGTCTTGCAGTAGGAGGCTTCTGGGTACACGTCTGGCTCTGTTGATCTGTTTCCTTATTTCCTCGTGCGGGTATGGTAGTTTTGAGAATGCTTGGTGGAGATTTTGTAGGTGTTGGTCTCTGTCTGAGGGGTAAGAGCAGATGCGGTTGTACCTCAGTGCTTGGCTGTAGACAATGGATCATGTGATGTGCCCGGGATGGAAGCTGGAGGCATGAAGGTAGGCATAGCGGTCCGTAGGTTTTCGGTATAGGGTGGTGGTAATGTGACCATCACTTATTTGCACTGTGGTGTCTAGGAAGTGGACCTCCTGTGTAGACTGGTCCAGGCTGAGGTTGATGGTGTGGTGGAAGCTGTTGAAATCGTGGTGGAAAGAGAGTCCCCGAGATAGGACAGACTTTTCTTCTGGGCTGAGTGTGTAGTTGGATAGATTGACGATATTGCTGGGTGGGTTGGGGGTACCACGGTTGTGGCCCCATGAGGCAGGTAGACAGCTAACAATCCTTTTTCCTTTGTAGAGAGGTGAAGTGAGTAATGTAGATCTCCTGTCTTATTTTAGTGAAGTCCGTTTGTATGGAAGTTTGGTTATTGATGAGAGTCTCCAGGTTGGAGAGCTCTTTTTTGATGTTTTCCTGTTTGCTGTATAGGATGCTGATCAGGTGGTTCCTCAGTTTTTTTGATAGAGTATGGCATAATCTCTCACTGTGGTCTGTGTAGTATGTAGATAGCAGTGGATTTTTTACCTTTAGTCCATTTGGTATGATGTCCATCCGTTTGCATTTGGAAAGGAAGATGATATCTGTCTGTATTTGTGCAAGCTTCTTCATGAGGTTGATGGATTTCCACTCCATACGGCTAAATGCAGTGCCTTGCATGGTGTCAAGTATCAGAGGGGTAGCCGTGTTAGTCTGGATCTGTAAAAGCAGCAAAGAGTCCTGTGGCACCTTATAGACTAACAGACGTTTTGGAGCATGAGCTTTCGTGGGTGAATACCCACTTCGTCAGATGCATGTAGTGGAAATCTCGGGGACTCTCTTTCTGCCCTGCCACCCCCACTAACATGATACAGTTCTGCGGCGATCTGGAAGCCTACTTTCGCCGTCTCCGACTCAAAGAATACTTTCAGGACAACACTGAACAGCACACTGATACACAGGTACCCTCCCACCAACAGCACAAGAAGAACTCCACATGGACTCCTCCCGAGGGTCGAAATGACAGCCTGGACTCTACATTGAATGCTTTCGTTGACGTGCACAGGCAGAGATTGTGGAAAAACAGCATCGTTTACCTCATAACCTAAGTTGTGCAGAACGCAATGCCATCCACAGCCTCAGAACCCACCCAGACATTATCATCAAAGAGGCTGACAAAGGAGGTGCTGTTGTCATCATGAACAGATCTGACTACCAAAAGGAGGCTGCCAGACAACTTTCCAACACCAAATTCTACAGGCCACTTCCCTCAGATCCCACTGAGGAATACACTAAGAAACTACAACATCTACTCAGGACACTCCCTACACTAACACCGGAACAAATCAACATACCCTTAGAGCCCCGACCAGGGTTATTCTATCTACTACCCAAGATCCACAAACCCGGAAATCCTGGACGCCCCATCATCTCAGGCGTTGGCACTCTCACTGAAGGACTGTCTGGATATGTGGACTCTCTACTCAGACCCTATGCCACCAGCACTCCCAGCTATCTCCGTGACACCACTGATTTCCTGAGGAAACTACAAAGCATTGGTGACCTTCCAGAAAACACCATCCTAGCCACCATGGATGTAGAGGCTCTCTACACGAACATCCCACACACAGATGGAATACAAGCTGTCAGGAACACTATCCCTGATGATGCCACAGCACAACTGGCTGCTGAACTCTGTGCCTTTATCCTCACACACAACTATTTCAAATTTGATGACAATATATATCTCCAGATCAGTGGCACCGCTATGGGCACCCGCATGGCCCCACAATATGCCAATATTTTTATGGCCGACCTGGAACAACGCTTCCTCAGCTCTCGTCCACTCACGCCCCTTCTCTACCTATGCTACATTGATGACATCTTCATCATCTGGACCCATGGGAAGGAGTCTCTAGAAAAATTCCACCACGATTTCAACAGCTTCCACCCCACCATCAACCTCAGCCTGGACCAGTCTACACAGGAGGTCCACTTCCTAGACACCACAGTGCAAATAAGTGATGGTCACATTACCACCACCCTATACCGAAAACCTACGGACCGCTATGCCTACCTTCATGCCTCCAGCTTCCATCCCGGGCACATCACACGATCCATTGTCTACAGCCAAGCACTGAGGTACAACCGCATCTGCTCTAACCCCTCAGACAGAGACCAACACCTACAAAATCTCCACCAAGCATTCTCAAAACTACCATACCCGCACGAGGAAATAAGGAAACAGATCAACAGAGCCAGACGTGTACCCAGAAGCCTCCTACTGCAAGACAAACCCAAGAAAGAAACCAACAGGACTCCACTGGCCATCACATACACATACAGTCCCCAGCTAAAACCTCTCCAACGCATCATCAGGGATCTACAACCCATCCTGGACAATGATCCCACACTTTCACAGGCCTTGGGTGGCAGACCAGTCCTTGCCCACAGACAACCTGCCAACCTGAAACATATGCTCACCAGCAACTGCACACTGCACCATAGTAACTCTAGCTCAGGAACCAATCCATGCAACAAACCTCGATGCCAACTCTACCCACATATCTACACCAGCGACACCATCACAGGACCTAACCAGATCAGCCACACCATTACCGGTTCATTCACCTGCACCTCCACCAATGTAATATACGTTATCATATGCCAGCAATGCCCCTCTGCTATGTACATCGGCCAAACTGGACAGTCGCTACGAAAAAGGATAAATGGACACAAATCAGATAGTAGGAAGTAACAGGACTTTAGTCTGTTGTGCTGCCGGAGTGTAGGTCAGTGGAGGGCTGGCTCTGGCTTTTTTGCGGGCGAATACCTTCAAAAGTTCCACCATGATGGTCTGAGTGGTGATGTTCCTTAGTGGGATGACCTCCTGGAAGTGGGGCATAATCCATAGTCATCAAGATACAGTGGAAGTTGGTGATGCTCTTGGCAAAGGGCCCCCATGAGGTCAGTGTCTTTTCTGTCCCAGATGGCCGGACACAGGAATGTCATGAACCAGTTTCAGAATGGCCCACTGGTGACACTGGGGCATAACCAGTTGGATCGGGGCTTTTGGGTTTGGCGGTCTCGGTCAACCCAATAGAGGAAGTCCCTGGTCAGTTCAAACTATGGTCACTGCACTGCTCGCTGAAGTTCCATTGCTTTCCCCATTGACATAGACCAGCTGTTAGTAGGCCCGGCTGAAGGTCGGGTCCTCCCTCTGGTCTCTACTGAAATTGGCCACTATGTATTGAGGTGCCTCCTCTGCTGGCAAAGTGTGCAAAGCATCTTCCTCTGGGCTTCCTGGGCCTAGAGGTTGGGCTAGTGGGTCACCTGGATTGGCCCTCGTGAGTCCTTCATCCTCAAAGGGGTCGCCCTCAAGGGCTGTCTGTGGCTTTTGGACTCAGACGCTTATGGTCTGCAGGATTCTGGTGAACCCTGGCCGGTCTTGCCCGAAACTTATGGGGTAAGGCAAATTCAGGGATAGCCCCTCTGTCATTAATCTGGTCATTCCATCCACAGTTATTGGGATTCATGTGTTGGAGTAGGACTTCATGTTACCGTGGATACATAGGAATCAGATCTTGCCTGGCCCAGGGTCTGCTGCAAGGGCGAGCCCGCTGCATACTAAGGTCTGCCCGTAACCCGAGTCTACCAGGGCAGGGACCTGCTTCCCACTTAGGCTAACTAGGACTGTTACCTTTTCAGTGGGATGTTGGTGGGCGCGGGACTTGTCCACACAAACCTGGCCAAGGTGCAATCCATTCCTGGTCACTCTCGCTGAAAGTATCCAAAGCAGCTGCAAGTGAAACAGGGCCCAAACTCTGAGGGGTCAGGCTGGGTTTTTGGGTTCCATGGGTGATCTGGTGGGCTCAGATTTGCAGCCCTCCCTCCTCTGCCACATCCTTCTGGGGCTCCCCAAGATGGTGAGGCAGTCTGTGGAAGGTGGCTGCTGCTGTGGCCCTCATTCCAATTTGAACAAGGTCAAGCATCAGCCTTGGGGCTGGAGTTCTTGTCCAGGCCTAGGGTGTTCCTGGCCAGCTTCATGGCCCAGGCCCCTGGCATGACTAGGGATTCAGCAGCCATAAAATCTTCCATCAAGCCCACTGCCACACTCAGGTTGGTGGGCCGATACCAGAGAATCCAGGCTCTTCCTCGGGGCAGAAGTATGTGGATAAACTGCTTGACAACAAGCTTCTCAGCCATGTCAGTTGCAGAGCGCCGCTCAGGCTGAAGCCTACCCCAGCAGGTCTCCTTAAGTCCTGAGCCACAACCCAGGGTCAGGCCCGTGATCTGAATCTCTTCCCCCAGAATTACCATTGAAGAGTCTCATGGGTAATGTCCATGGCATAGAATATGGTCAGTTTTACTCACCCATAATCTTGTGCCTCTTCATTTGGCAGCCCACAATAGGTTTCTTGGGCTATCCCCATCAGATGCGGGGCCAAAAGAGTGGCCCACTGGGCAGGGGACCACTTGGCCATTGAGGCGATCCATTTGAAAGTCACTAAGAAGGCTTCCCAGTCATCCTCAGGCCCCATCTTTGTGAGTAGTACAAGCATCACAGGGACAGACAGCATCATCACTCCTCCAGAAATGGATCCAGCGGGGTTGGGCAGCAGGGCTGCAAGCCGCTGGAAGCCCTGCCACTGCTGTTCTTGCTGTTGAGCCCCAGACTCCCAGATCAGCTGCTGCTGCTGGGCTTCTAATTGTTGCACCAACTGTTGCTGCTTCTGGCTCTCTGCCCACCTCTTCATCAGCTTATCGATCTCCATTCTGGCAGTTTGAGCCAGTGGCAGGTTGATAGCACAGCAAAATTCCTTTTCTAAGGGGTGGGGGCACTGCCCGCATTCTCCACCAAGTGTAGTGGTCCATGGCCATCCCTCCCCATCAGTCTCTGAGGGAGCCCATGCCCCCTCACTATGTGTACCTACAAGTACAATGCTCAATAGAGGAATTAGCAGTCTAAGGGCACTGGTCCTCTATGCAGGGCAGAGTAGTAAGCCACCTAAGGGCTCAGGGAGCAGACCTGCTTGTCTCAGGTGAGTAGGCCAGCAGTTCCCAAAAGGTAGGGCGGTAAGGGGACATGGGGACCCCAGCCCACTCTACTCCATCAGGTCCCAGCCCAGGACCCTGGCAATGGTGAAGAGTTCCACCACTGGGTCAGTGGCAATCCCACTGAAATACGCTGACTCTGGGAACTAAACTGAACTATTTTCTAGTGTCCCTGGGCTACTTCTGACTTCCTCCTCTGAGTGTACCTAAGTCTCCTGAGGTTCTTCATGTCCCTGGGGTACATGGCCAGCAGAAGTCTCAGTAATTCCTCTGGGTACTGGTAAGTTGGCAGTCCCAGCACCGCCTCTGGGTCCTTGGCCTAGAAGCTCAGGGCTTGTCTACATTATCCGGTGGATCGATGGGGCAGCGATCGATCCAGCAGGGGTTGATTCATCACATCTAGTCTAGAAGCAATAAATTGATAGCCGAGCACTCTCCTGTCGACTCCAGTACTCCACCAGAGTGAAAGGCGCAAGCAGAGTCGACGGAAGAGCATTAGCTGTCGACTTACAGCAGTGAAGACACCACAGTAAGTAGATCTAAGTACATTGACTTTAGCTAAATTATTCATGTAGCTGAAGTTGTATAACTTAGATCGATATCCCTCCTCTCCCTCCCAGTATAGACCAGGCCTCAGTCTCTGGCACAGAGCTCAGCAACAGGCAAGAGATGTCTGCTTCTTTCCCTGATGCTCACACAACTGGGCTGTAGCGTCCACCTTTTAAAATTCCTATCGCGCCCCTCTTCTTCTGGTGTGGGGGTCTTGGCTTGCCTGGTTCTACCCACCAGGGGGTGGAAAGTGATTCATCTCCATCAATCTCAGAGGAAGGCCATGCCCCCTCATTGCAGGACCATTATGATCATCTAGCTGACCTCTTGAATAACACAGGCAAAAGAAACTCACCAATAATTTTTGCATCAGGCCTTAACTTCTATTTGAGCTACAGAATATATTTTAGAAAGTTTTCACTGAAGATGTCAAACAACAAAGAATCTACCAATTCTCTAGGTAAGTTGTTCCAACTATTAATTACCCTCACTGTTAAACATTTGCTCCTTATTTCTACTTCATATTTGTCTGCCTTCAGTTTCCAACCACTGAATCTTGTTATGTCTTTTTCTGTTAGAGTAAAGAGCCATCTACAATTAGCAATCTCTACCCTATATATGTACTTGTAGACTGTGATCAAGTCATCTTTTAGCCTGTTCTTGGATAAACTAAATTGATCAAAGTTCTTTAGTCTCTAACTGTAAGGCATGTTTTCCAGATCTTGAAATCTTGAAGTCTAAGAAGTCCTGAGTCCCATTGACTTCAATGGGAGTTAGGCACCTAAATGCCTTTGAGGATCTGAGCCTGAGTTGGGATGACAATTGACTGCTTTCAATGGAACTTGTGCATTTAAGTCACTGAGGTGCTTTGAAAGTACATACCACAAAATGAAAGAAAGCTATATTCTATTAGCATGGGCACAGATTTAGGTGTCAGGAGCTTGTGAGTCCTAGTCCTGGGTCTGCCAATAACTTGCTCTGTGAATTTGAGTGAATATCTCTTATCTTTCTCTTGCCTCATTTATATAATAGGGACACTAATACTAGCCTATCTAGGCAGTATTGGATGAGTTCCTTGCACCCAGTTCCCCAGTGCCCTAAACTTCATGTAAGTCCTTTGCATCAGCAAGCAGTGAACATGAAATTGTAGTGTTTTGGGCTGGCAACACGTCACACTGATGTAAAGGACTACTGAGAGTTCAGGGCAAAGAGCAATCAGGTCCATTTCTGTTGGTCAAACACTCTGTATATGAAAGAATGAACTCAGTATTATTATTATTGTATTTCTTTCAAATTCCATCACAATCAGGAACCTCCTTTTCAAATTCCCTAGTACAATACTCTCCAGATGCCTCTGGCGTGGCATCCTGGCTTAAAATGAAACAACAGTTTCGTTCATTTGACAGGAATAGGATAGGTTTGTCAAAGTTCAATCACTGTCTCTGGCTGGTGAAACTCTGGGATATTAATATATCATTTCTGACCTAGGGTCACGCAGCATGGATTACTTTGAAGGCATCTTATCTTACTGCAACAATTATAGTAGTTAATAGGTCAAGGAACATACTATATGTAAGTCTTCTGGAAATGCTTTCACAAGTTTTTCATTCCTTATTTGAGATGCAGGGCACAACTGTTTAAGGATTAGCTCTCCCCTCTCTTAACATATGCCTTTTTGATGATACCACACCGTGCTATCTTCCCATGTGGAATGAGAATGGAGATGAGATGTGCTAGAGGAATTATTAGAAGTAGGCCCTTTTTTTTACCATTAAGGCAATTACAAGCCAAGACAAGAGTATCTAATGTGCAATATTTTCAGCATTTGTAACTTAGGCATTTTTATCTTGGCAAGCCATGAAAACATCCAGATATGTCCCAGTTTTTAAAAAGTGTCAGGTATTATAAACCACCAGTGAGATTTAGCTCAAGTTTATTTTTTATATTTTCAAAATGGAAAATGTTTTCTCAGAAATTAGTGGGTGTTTTGATTCAGGAGCTGTGAATTACCATCCTTGTTTTTTGTGGAGATAGAAATAAAGGCAGAATTTTGTGGTGACCAAATATAGTCTGATACAGTCCATTTATTTACACATTTTAATTTAATGCCCACATGGCTGTGATATCTGAACAAGGAAAACAAACAAAGTCATCATCCTGTTAGCAATAACCATTTTCAAAGAGTATAGGTAGATCTGCCAATGCATTAGGTTTAACGAAACAATCTGTAAACAAATATCCCTTACTCCGTGCCCTAGAGCCCGGAAGCTGTGTCAGATCACCAGGGCCAATAAGTTCCACAGAGGATACCCTTCCACTAGCTTCAGATAATGTAACTCCAATACCCATTGCCCAGCATGTCTTAACCACTGCAGTAGGACACATAAAAGAAGGCAGTCTCAGAGGTTGTATTCAATCCAGGCAGAGCTGGTTGAAAATGTACTATCACAGTGGTGGTGGGGGTGGGGTTTACAGTGGAAAAAGGTTTTTTAGCTGAATGGAAATTTTTGTGGGGGAGAAATCTGTCAAAAATTAGGAGGGGTTCATCAAAACTATGTAAACTAAAACTTTCAGTTTTAAATAAAAATAATCCAGTTTCAGTGGCTGTTTCAATTTCAACAGAATTTTTCATAGGAAAAATATCATTTCCCAACAAATTATCCATCTCAGGCTTTAAAGGTCAAAAGTAACCCCTTGAATTGCACCCTGAAGCAAATCAGAAGCCAGTGCAGAACACAGGGTAATGCTATAATGTACGTCTAGTGGCCACCTCAAATAGGAAGGGAACTGCTGTCCTCTACATTAGCAGACATTTCCAAAACCCTTTAAAGCAGAACATATTGTAGTATTCTTGTCTGGAACTGACAAAGACATGAATAACTGTGACAAGCTCCTCATCAAATGGAAGACGCTCCAGTCCTCTGTCGAAACAGATTTTAAAAGGTACTAGGAGCCACTACCACTGTCTGACAATTGACATACAGTGACAGATTAAGACTGAAGATCATTTCAGCAGAGAGTGGGCAAATGCCCCCAAACAGTTGGTACAAGCAGAGTCACTACCCATCTCTCCTGACCCTCCTCCTTACCAACCAGCATCAGTTCCAACTTTTCTGGGTTAAATGTCACTAGTAGTTCATTCTCATCCACAGTCATACTCAGCCAGGGACTGGGAAGCTGCAGAAATTGAGTTTGACAAGTGGCAATGTAGAGCAAAGTGGCCTCAACATAATGCTGCTAGTGCAGCCCATAGTATTTCTCGGTCTCCTCTAGTGGCCTGCCATATGTATGGAAGAAGAGTGTGACACATTGGAACCCTGTGCAGTGCAATAAGATCTGATGCCACTCCAGTCTACGTCTCATACTGTATCTGTGGATAGTGCAGTCATTCAGTCTTTCCAATGTCTGGGCAACAGCAATGTTTAGATGAGGGCTACCTAATGGAAGTTCAGTGCTTATTAAGACAGAGAAAATGTTGGTGGGCTGAGGGATGCAGCTGGAGATGATTATTCCCATCTATTGAAGGAGTAATATCTGTCTTCTGTTACTAGGGCTATGCTGAAACTATGAACCTTACACTGTGCCACTGTAAGGTCTCCTGTGTTGCCACTCTCTCCTGCCGGCATAATCAAACCACCCCCCACAAGCAGCATTTGCTATGTCAGCAAGGGAACCTCTCCTGCCAACATAGCACTGACCACACCAGCACTTTGGTCGGTGAACCTTATGTCGGTCAGGGTGGGTTTTTTTCACACCCCTGACCAACAAATGTTTTGCCAACAAAAATGCTGAAGTAGACAAAGCCTAAGATTTTCAACCCTAGGAATCCTATTAGGTCCTTAGATGCTTAATGCACTCTTCATGGAGCTACCATTTAAGATTATTTTTAACTTCAACTATTGCATAAATGCAGCTGCCCGTTTAACGGTGATTGATAAAACACATTTCCCTGGTGCTCCATATATACAACTGGCTTACTAATAACTTCCAACTTCAATTTAATACATTGGTAGAGAAACTCTTTGCAGTTTGAATCTTGTATATCACAGACACTTTATTTCTCCTCCTGCTCTTATCTGGCTGTTGAAAGAGCTGAGCTGCATGATCTAGAAGTCACTAAATTGGTTTCCAGTGGAAGGTCCTCAACTCTGGAACTTTATTCCCATTGGTGTAAAAGGACCTGAGTAGATTAGTACCATATCAGTAGATTACATGGGCAGGTTTCAGGGTTTATTTAGTTTTTATAGAGTTTCAGGCCAGATGGAAGTATTAAAAACATCTAGTCTGACTTCTTGCATAACACAGGCCATAGAATTTCACCCAGTAATTCTTGCAGTGGAGGGAATTAGTCCTCCCTAGTACACAACAGACTTTAACAAATCAGAGAACTAATAAGTAAGGTTCCATGGGAAGAAAATCTAGGGGGACAAGGAGTTTAGGAGAGCTGTCAGTTTCTGAGAGAGACAATATTTAAGGCACAATAACAAACTATCCCAATGCAAAGGAGTCACTGTGCATCAGTGGGTCACAGCCAAGAATACCAGACTGAAGACAAACTGCTGATAAATGGGGCAGACACACCTCAAACTGGTGGTTATTCTTACATAAAATATATCAAGCCAGTATCAAAAGTAAACTTGTATCTCACCACACTGGTTAACAAGAAGGCAGAAATGCAATATCCTCAGGTATCCCAGCCCTTGTTTCACTAGGTAACATCCTTAGGTATCCCAGACACTAGACTTTATGATGAACAGTTATTTAAAGCCAGTTTAATCAAACAAAGGGTTCTTCTAATCCCAAGAGATCAGCCCATAGCCAGGTCAATATATAACTCAGATCTTGCCCAATAATTATGCTGTTATCAATCCTTTAGTATCTAATATCTAAAAGTTTATTTATAAGAGAAAAGAAAGAGGAGAGAGTTACAATGGTCAAGGAAAACAAATACATATAGGTATTGTTCTTGGATCAGGTTTGTAGCAGTGATGGAATAAACTGCTGGTTTCTAGTCTCTGGTAACTTCCAAAAGATTGGAAGGTCCACAGTCCATTGGTTGAAATGTTTCTTTCAATGTAAGGCCACAGTACAAAGATCAAGATCAAAGCAAGAAAGAGTCAAAACAGAGATATTTCCAGGACCTTTTATACTTTCTCCCATGTGGAGGAAAAGTGCTATGCCTTAGGCTTTGTCTATACTAGCACTTTTGTCAGCAAAATGTCTGTCAGTCAGGGGTGTGAAAAAACACACCCCTAACTGACATAAGTTTCACTGACAAAAGTGCTGGTGTGGACAGTGCAATGTCAGCAGGAGAGGCTTTCCTGCCAACATAACTATCGCCGCTCATTGGGGATGGTTTAATTATGCCCACAGGAGATCTCTCTCCTGCTGGCAGAGAGCGGCTACACAGGAGACCTTACAGTGGCATAGGTGTAGCGGTACAGCTGTGCCACTGTATGGTCTATAGTGTAGACATAACCTTAGTTTGTGGAAAATGACAGGCACAAGATGGAGTCTAGAGTCACATGAGCAAATCATAGCCCTTGTATGCTTTGGTGAGTCATAGCAGGAGCCATTGTCCTCACTCTGGCTAAAACATCCTCAGGAAGGCCCATCGGGTGGGAGTAAGCTTCTTGTATGGCCCATTGTTGAATGGGCCATTCTTAATGTGCTGGCTAGACAGCATGTAAACTGTGGTGGTGGGTGTTTCCACATAAGCAAACACTAGAAATACAGGTACATAGTCAATATCCCTCATTTTAGATACAAAAATGATGCGTGCATATAAACAGGATAATCATACTTAGCAAATCAAAACTTTTCCAGTGACATCTTGCATGACATACTTTGTACAAGATTTGTTGCAATTGTATTTAGCTGTGACACTTTGAGCGTATATCTACACTGCAGTGTAAGCCTAGGGTTAGTGGGACTTGAGTATCTGAATTGCATTTTAACCTAGGTTAAGACTTTTCTGATCTGTGCTTGAACCTAGGGCTCTTGCATCCTCACTGGAGTGCACAGACCTGAGTCAAAGTAACCATATCCCAGAGCCCCTAGCATCCTCACCCCGTCAATGTCCCCACACTAGCCCTCGGAATGTGGTGTACTGTGGGAAAACTCTACTGCCCGCCCTGCACGCTTCAGGAAGTTTGAGCTGCCCCAAACAGGGGAGTGCTCAGGAATTTAAATTTGACCTGCATTTGGAGAGTAGAGTTTTCCGCAGGAGACGGATGAAAGAAGGAAGGCTGCACAGTGCTTAGTTGCCCTGCCCAGTTGCTCATGAGTCCTGAATGCCTGGGCTGCCCCGACATGGAGTTGTCCAAGCTACTGCTGGGCTGAGGGTACGTTTCTTGGTGCATCATGCCATGGTGTGGGAGAGGCAGTAGGGGCCAGTGCCCTTGCAGCCGTTATAGACAGCAGTTGATGAAACAGTTCTCTCTGTTGAGCTCTGTCCTCCTTCCTTAACTGCAGTTCCTATTCCAGGAACAACTTTGCAAGTGCCAGCTCCCTCACTGAAACACTCTCTTCCACTGGGTCAGCGAGCCTCCCCCTCTCCATCTGGATGCCATTGTACCAGTCTTTCGTCCCTCTTCTTCTGGTACTGGACCTGCTGGTCTGCCCTCTCAAGAACATGACCATAACTTCATCAAGAAAATGCTTCTTTTTGGGAAAGTCCATTAGGGTACGCTGGGCCAGGGATGGAGCTCTTAAAGAGCAACAGGCAGTATAGGTTGAGGGTCCTGAAACAGGACAAGAAACAGAGGGTTATTATTTAAAGTAGTTTTGTGAAGGAGCACAAAATTAATAACTGTGGAATCTCAAGGACATAAAATGTAACAGTTCTAAAGTGAACCTACACCAGGGGTCGGCAACCTCTGGCATGTGGCTCGCTAGGGTAAGCACCCTGGTGGGCTGGGCCAGTTTGTTTATCTGCCACATCGGCAGGTTCAGCCGATCATGGCTTCCACTGGCCACAGTTCACCGTCCCAGGCCAATGGGGGTGGCGGGAAGCCTCAGCCAATACATCCCTCGCCCGTGCCGCTTCCCACAGCCAGTGAGAGCCACGATCGGCCAAACCTGCCAACACGTCAGGTAAACAAACTGAAAAGTTTCATAGACCCCAATGAGCAACTGCTAAGCTTAAATTAATATGCAAACTACATACCATTAACTTGGGTTTGAATAGACTTGGAGTGGCTGGGTCATTACACATATTGAATCTATTTCCCCACATTAAGTATCCTCACACCTTCTTATCAACTGTCTAAAATGGGCCATCTTGATTATCACTACAAAAGTTTTTTTTTCTCCTGCTGCTAATAGCTCATCTTAATTAATTAGGTTCTTGGTATGGCTACTTCCATTTTTTCATGTTCTCTGTATGTATGTATATGTTCTTACTATATGTTCCATTCTATGCATCTGATGAAGTGGGCTGTAGCCCATGAAAGCTTATGTTCAAATAAATTTGTTAGTCTCTAAGATGCCACAAGTACTCCTGTTCTTTTCATGTAAGCTAGTTAGTGGTACTGTACATGTTATTTTTAAAGCAAATATAATGCTAACGAAAGGTGCCAGGCTCATAGCTGCAGAGAAAGAGAGCAACCTCTGGCTTATTCACAGAAGGACAACGTGGGCAGCAGTGAGCAATCTTCCTTTAACTCCGCATCCACCATCCTTCAAGCCTAACCCTTCCAACCCTAATAATCTACGATTCTATGATCACTTTCATGGGTGAAAGGGTGTAGGTACACCTACACTGCAAAACCAACCCCACTGCAATGAGTCTCAGAGCCCAGGACAACTGACTTGGGCATACAGGGCTTGTGCTACGCAGGGGCAGATTAGGGTTTTGTGGGGTCCCTGGGCCAGAGGAAGTGTGAGCAGAAGCACTAGGTGGGTGGAGCAGGGGGGGGGGCATTTTTCCGGGGCCTCCCAACTGGCTAGGGCCCTGGGCACGGGCCCTGTTGGCCCAGTTGCTAATCCGCCACTGGCACTACAGGGCTAAAAGCAGCAGTGTAGATGTTCTGGCTCAAGCTGGAGCCCAGGCTCCAAGACCCTCCCCCCCAGCCAGATTTCAGAGTCCAAGTTCCAACCAGCTGCCAAAGGTCTACGCTACTATTTTTAGCCCAGTAACATGAGGTCTGAGACTCGCTGCTCCAGGTCTTGTTTTGCAGTGTAGATGTCTGCTCAGTCTCCAAATTCAGTCAGTCCCTAGTTCCTCTGGGCTTGTCTACACTAGGGAACCACATTGTGTGGTAATGCATAACTAACACATGTTAAGAAATATGTTGTTAAACATGATTTGCATTTGAGATAAACAAAGATTGTCATGTTTAAAATCACGTCCTCTGGGTATGATTCAACTATGACCAGTTGGCATGATTTTAATCACGACAGTCCTTGTCTAAACTAAGCATTCAACATTATGTTAGATAATGCAAAGCAAAAATTTTCAGAAGCACATAAATGTCTTAGGAGCCTGAGTCCCACTGAAAGTGCTTCTGAAAATGTTACCCATGGTGTCATTTCCCAGTACGGACGAGACTCATTGCCAGTTTCTTTCTGTGGTCTAGAGATGCGCACACTAGAAAAGGGACTAAAACCACCCACTTATTTCACACAGGGCTCCAAACAGCCAGTAGATGGTAGCAACTGCCGGTCACTGCCAACCTGAGCCGCATTCACACTAACAACCTAGATGCAAAAAGCTACACATCTCACTGTCAGTGTGCTGAGTCCCTCAGAAAAGTAGAAATGCTATCACTACTCTGCAATAGCTAATTACAATCAATAGCTGTAAAATTAATCAGAAACAACATCGGCCTATCTACTGAGATATATTCAATACCTATGCTGTCCATTCAAGGAAATGTTCAGCTGAAAAAAGTGAGATTCTGGTAAAAAATGGATCTGATAGAGTGAGGTGTGTAATAGTTGCCCCCATAAACAATGACAAAATTAGCAGAGAGCCTATATTGTCTGTCCGTCTGACTTGGTCACTGGTAGGGCAGTTTATATGATAGAACAACGCAAGGACTGTTACACGTGTGTAAAAGCTTTTTGGAATCAGAACCTAGAGTTCTGTGCTTAAGAAACACTATTAAATGAGGTAAAAGTTATAAACAAGGCAGCCATTATAATGTGAGAAATGTATGAAAGAAGAAAACGCCATATTGTGAGAAATAATAATGCAAACTACCCTTATTTGGGGAATAGTTTCCAGCCCATCATAACCACTACTGACAGAAAATTATTAGCATGAAATTACAGGATGTGCCTTATAAAAGGAATTTATAAATGTAACCACATCATTTCTGCATAAATTAAAATATTTTAATAGAAAGCGCTTACTACAGAGTTGAAAAAATGCTAATTGAGGAAAATGTGCTCTGAACATGAACATTTACCACAGGGCAAAATACTTGCCTGCAATGGCAATTTGCATAAGGAAAGGCAAGGTGCTGAGACTTCCAGTGTGTTTCTACTCTGAAAGTGGCTTTAAAAAAAATAGCATGTGGGGTTCTACATTTATTGCATCTTTTTGATTTCCATGCAAAATGTGCTGAGTTTATAAGATGTTTTTTCCTACAGTAACTCCCAGTCCTGAAAACTCAGATTGGGATCTTTATGTCAAGCAGTGCTCCTTCTGGCTCTTTTATCATCACTAGTAATAATTATTTTGCATCCAGTAAGTTGTGTTCAGTTACATCTGTGCATCCTTATTGTCCTCAGCCACACCTGTGCAAGCCTATTATATTCTCTGGGATACACATATGTAAATGAGGGCATAATCTGAAGACAATATGATTGCACAGGTGGCCCTGAAAATGGACTTTAGTCAATGATTCTGTTGATGATGCAAGTGGAGGAAGAGAATTCCAGTCAATCTTCCAGAGCTGAATTGGTTCTGCAGAGCTGACTGGTACTTTGTTTAGAGAAGCAGCATATATGACACTGAACATAGACATGGAACAGACCTACTGAGTAAGAAGCTACCCTTTTTAAATAATAATTTTTTAGAGTAGAAAACACAGCTGAATCAAATCATTCATTATTTTTATTTGTATAGCTCTGACAATGCTTTATGAGATACCCAAATAAGCCCTTGCCCTGAAGAGATTACAGTTTATGTATGCCATATAGCAGCAGAATGCACTGGAGAAATAAAAAGTGAGGTGTGAAAGAACCAAGGGGTCTCCTTAAATCCCCTCAACTGGGAATTTTCCCAATGACTATTTAATCAGCTTTGAGAATGTTGTAATCATTTATGACAAGATAATATCAGGCAGATCTCAGGTCATATATTTTAGAAATTGACTCTGGTTTTTGCATGTGTAACTTAAAACAATGGCAGTTGCCTCCCTAACTACCTATTTGTACTCACAAACCAGTTATTTAAATGTTA
The DNA here is from genome assembly GCF_025201925.1 of Gopherus flavomarginatus. NCBI lineage: Eukaryota > Metazoa > Chordata > Testudines > Testudinidae > Gopherus > Gopherus flavomarginatus. The sequence continues at coordinate 307,679,913 of NC_066617.1, forward strand.
ACAATATTGTACCTACAATTAACTGTGGGCATAAAAATGTGCCTGCAGTTTTCTACAGATGCAAAATTGTGCCCACAAAAAAATGTCCATTTGAAACCCGACTGAAAATCAGTGTTTCTATTACCCTCTTTTCTCTAAAGCAATTTAAAACTCTGTCTATGCTACCACTTTGAAAATTGGGTAGCATTCGTTGCATCCATAGAACACAATTTGTTATTGTGCCTTAAGCAAATTCCGTAAGAACACTGAAATACCTCTGGAGGTGTATTCTTGAACATAGTTCTTTGAAACAGAGCCACTCTAGGAACCACATTGATTTCATGGAAAAAGTTGCCAGCTCTCTGATAACAGCAAAATTGTTCTCTCACTGCAATATTACTAATTCAGTACTTCCAGAACCAGTAGTCTCACCTCTTTAATTATGCAAATTAAAGCTGGAATTAAGCTTCTGAGCATGTCCAATGGGAACTAGATAATTTCCAAGACCCTGAGTAGATTCCCACTGAGCTAAGAGTGCATACAGTTAATAAAAGCTCTGAGCCTTCCATCTAAACAAAGCTGGTAATTTGAGTTTTTAATAAGCATTACAATTAACTTTTGATAGCTGCTCAGAGGTCTACATAAAATGAGCTGGTTGTCTGAGTACAGTTCTTAGTGGTTAGGTATCGCATCACAAAATTCCTATCACAATTGACACACTTCTTGGGAATCTCAGCACAGAAGCTAACAACTGAATTGATTGAGAGACTGAACAGTTCCATAAAACTGGTTCCCTCCAGGCCATAATAGCAACAAAATAAGATAAAACGGTATGAAAGCAGAGGACAGGGTGATGTTGAAGATCTTGTTGAAGATGCTACAAGGCTGTATTTGTCTTGAAGATAAAGAGAATTCTTCTGTCCCCTAAGCTATCAAATTGATACTTTCCACCAGATCTAAATACTTAAAGCAAGTTTTTGCAATATCAGGTACAACAACCTTTCTCCCAACGTCTGCAGTCTCTCAATACAGAAAATAACCTCTCTTAAAATTTTGATTTATTTTTTTCTGATGAGGTAAAATTGTGGCATTGCTGAAAATAATGAAAATTTTCAAACCATCCCAAGCAACATTCTAGCTGATCCCTCCCTTTCATTGTAAGATTATATTGTTACTGAAATATTTTCTGTATGAAGTATCATATTCCCAGCAGGATGTATTCTGTTTTGTAAAGGACAGAGAATGTAACATAGGATCTATATCATATTGCCTCTATACCAGGGATTCTCAAACTTCATTGCACTGCGACCCTCTTGTGACAACAAAATTGTTACTTGAGCCCAGGAAGGGGGATCGAAGCCTGAGCCTGCCTGAGCCCTGCTACTCCCGATGGGGATGCTAAAGCCAAAGCCTGAACCCTACTTCCCTGGGGGGGGGAAGCCAAAGCCTGAGGGCTTTAGCCCTAGGTAGTGGGCCTGTAACCTGAGTCCCACTGCTCAGGGTTGAAGCCTTCAGGCTTCAACCCCAGACGGTGGCGGTTGGGCTTCAGCCCCTGACCCCAGCTAGTCTATGCCAGCCCTGGCAACTCCATTAAAACAGGGTCATGACCCACAGTTTGAGAACCGAAGTTCTATATATATCCATGGTACACCCACATCTTGAATACTGCATGCAGATCTGATCGCCACATCACAAAAAAGATATTTTGGAATTGGAAGAGGTACAGAAAGGGGCAAGAAAAATGATTAGGGGTATGGAACACCTTCCATATGAGATGAGATTTCCATGCAGTCCAGACTGCAACTTTCCAGCTTGGAAAAGAGATGACTAAGGAGGGATAAGATAGAGGTCTATAAAATCATAACTGGTGCAGAGAAAGTAAATAAGGAAGTGTTATTTACTCCTTCTCATAATACAAGAACTAGGGGTCACCAAATGAAATTAATAGGCAGCAGGTTTAAAACAAACAAAAGGAAGCATTTCTTCACACAATGCACAGTCAACCTGTGGAACTCCTTGCCAGAGGCTGTTGTGGAGGCCAAGACTATAACAGGGTTAAAAAAAGAACTAGATAAATTCATAAAGTATAGATTCATCAATGGCTGTTAGCCGGGATGGGCAGGGATGGTGTCCCTAGCCTCTGTTTTCCAGAACCTGGGAATGGGCAACAGGGGATGACTCACTTGACAATTATCTCTTCTGTTCATTCCCTCTGAAGCACCTGGCATTGGCCACTGTTGGAAGACACATACTGGGCTAGATGGACCTTTGGTCTGACCCAGTATGGCTAGTCTTATCTGGCTACAGTTAAACATCTGAGCTGTCTTTTAAGGATATTTTATGCAAACAACAAAAATAAGTTGGAAAATATACATGCACTGGATCAACTATATTTAAAGCAGGTTTTTTTTCATTTCTTCTTTCCATTATTATATTATCCTGTATGCTATGCTAGCCATAACCGTGGACTTCTAGTTTCAAAAAATCAACAGCTACTGAATTATTTTGCTTTGTATCTTTCAGCTGAGAAAATATATTTTAGTTTATCTTAAATCTAATCATTATTTTCCTTTCCATTCAGCAGATTTACTCTTTTACACAAAGATTCACAATACAAAAGAATGTGTAGATAGTTGCAGAGCTTTTTTTTTTCTTTAAGACTTGCAGTGCATAGTTTGAGGTTTAATTCCATTAAAGATATAACTGACTAATTTGTGTTCTCTATCTGGCAGGTCTAACTCATTCCGACTATTTCATGAGCTTGATCGTAAAGGTATCAAACTGAACATGATCATGGAAGGGGGGAATGACTTCCTATATGAGTTTAATTAATTCCTTATAGATTCTTCTCCACATACAAATACACAGATGTACATAGGGACAGATTTTGAACTGATGCAAATGATAAAGTCATTGGTTTCAACTGACCGATGATGATTTACACCAGCTGTGTTCCTGGCCCACAGATTCAAATAATGCAAATTCAATACTCTGACATTCCAGCGATGCAGGGACCTCTAATTGAACATAATAACACTGACATGCCTGCTCTGAATTATAATGTAATAACAGTCACAGGCTGAGCTCTGTTATAAAGTGATAACAGGCTTGTATGCCAGCTCCTCAGCTGGCTGCAGTCTATGCTGATTTACACAAGATGAGAATCTGGCTTTTATGTTTGCATTCTAATCCTAGATGCTGGTTAGCAGTGCATTCAGTATCAGTGGTTGTTGTTGATGTGTATTAGCATATACAGGAAACCTGCTCAGTGGCTTTCTTAACAAGACAGAGTCCTGTTATTTTGAGTTTCTGCTGAACCAGTCTGGCAATGATGAGAAGCTCCAGTCCTCCTGCAAATTTCAGTCCCTGGGGAAAAATCTCCTCTGAGTAGCTGCCTTCCTCACTCCCTCCCAGCTCCTTCACTCAGGCACAAAGAGGAGATTGCACGTAGGGGAGAGGGAGCAGCTGACACCGTACATACTCACAGGAGGGGAGCTGCAGAGAGGAAGAAGAATGAGCCCAGCAGCCCAGGGAAGCTCTTCTACCTCCTGTCCCCACCCCTCTAGTGAACAAAGGGTCAGTCTACTAGCAATTTCTCCCCTCTCCACCCCATCAACAGTAGCTCTGGGAAGGCAAAGAAGGAGATGAAGAACCTGTAGAGCTGCCCATCCCCCCAAGACCTGGAGAGACAGAGAACAGGATTCCACAGCTGCTGGCCTTCCCCCTCAGCTGAGAGGGGGATGAAGAACCATGGAAACTTCAGGAGAGGCAGGGGGGACAGGCAGACACGGGGGCTGAGGAGGAAAGGCAGAGGTTGGAACAGAATTGATGGGGGGGGCTGGTGGGAGAGGTAGATATGGGGGCCAGGCTTGGGTGCATAATTAATTGGTGTGAGGATGGGATGGGACACAGAACTAAGGGATTAGAATGTTGGGTTTGGGGGAGAGGCTAGAAGCTCATCCGGGCCGTTAGGCAGCCAGTGGAAGCTCTTACAGAGAACCAGAATCACCTTACACCATGAATTTGGGAATATTGATGCACTAATTGCCACACATGGGTCATGGGGATGGGCAGGGGGAGGTCAAAGTTCCAAAGCTAGGCCAAAAAATACAGTACAATTTTTTTTTTTTTAATCTTGATTTGGGAGGTTGTCTCATGATTTTAAAGGGGTTGACTCATGATTTTTGATCTCTTGGGGTTAGCAATACTGGTACAGGGTATAACAGGCTCAGGCTTACACATCTTGACATATTTATTGTGTGCCAAGAAGCAACCCCTAGCTGGCTCCCATCGTGTGGCCAGAGTTAGCCCACAGATTGCAGCTCTATGACTCCTTTTTGCCCCAAGACCTACGGCTTGGAGGAGGCACCTCAAGTAGATCAAAACCTGCTAAAAAGATCAAGTACAATCAATCCTTAAAACACACTTCCCAATTATGCCTAAACTGTCTGTAGCCAGCCAGTCATTTATTAGCTATAATTCCTTCACTCCCAAATGGATTCTGAACATTTTTTATCCTTTATTGTCATTCAGCACAATGTCTAAAATCACAGAGCCTGGATTCCTTATGCTGATTCAAGTTTCTCAACAGCAACTTTTTCAAAAGGCCTCTGTGATGGGGGCATAGACCCTCATCCTAACTACAGCCACTAAGGGGTTAACAGGTAGACAAGCTATCTCAGCTGTGGCTAATTGCTAGGCCATTGATAGCTGGGGTAAGAAGGCTGCAGATCAGATAGAGTGGATGGCTTAAACCACCAAGTCTTTGGGCTGGAACCCACAAGGAAGTGCAGATGTGGATTCCCTACCAACCCCAGAGAAGGTGATAGGAAATTCTCCCTGAGGAAGAGGAGGCAAGGAGTAAAGAGCCTGGACTGAGGCATATGCTCTATATAGTCACTGGATTCTTGGCTGTGGGACTCTTTATTACCTCATAGAGGTGAGATTATAAATGTCCTGGCTGCAATTGTGAGAAGAGGCCAACCATGGCAGAGCCAAACAGCTGTCTGGTGAGGGAAAATGAAAAGGACTTCTGCAATGCTGCACCCAGCTGTGAGGGGATGTGCTTTCTGGTAAGTGACCTGTGAGTCTCCAAAATATGTGGGGAAATATTTGCATATACACATCTATTTTAACCATGTGCAAAACATATATTTATATAGACAAGAGAACTATGCAGCTGAGAACTAGAGCCATAATCATAACTAAAACACCACATCCTGACACCCCAAGCTTTGGGGAAGTGTTTTTTTCTGGATCCAAATTTCACTGCACTTCCTTTGGAGGATAAAGCAAAACCATGGAATCAAGTATCCTCAAATACTGGAAATGTTTGGATCTGAACTTTGTAGCTCAGGCCTATCTGTAATAACTCTTTGATTTGCATGTGCAAAAGTGGATCTTATACATGCAAATTTTGAGTGTATAAGGTTTGGAAACTCTTTGAAACGCTGACCCTTCATTGTATTTCTTTGCTTGGTCACCTTTTTTCCTCTGTAGCTGAGAAGAAGTAAAAATGATACGTCAGTCAAGGCTGTTAGAACTTCCTCCTCTATCTTTATGTCCTCCCTAAAGGTTTAGGTGAAAGCATATGCAACATTATTTTTTTTACAAAGTTTCCTGAATGCTTGAAACCATATTTTGTCATACACATTCTTGGAAATTTGCCTGCTAGTTGATTTCTAGAATTGTTTAAAAACATCGAACTCACAGTAAAGTGTTTGAGAGGAGACTGGGAGAGAGTAGTATTGTCCTCAGTTCTTTCCAGAATCCACATTCTACCCACGTTCCAGAATGCTGGATGTTTCTGCTAAAATGATTAGCAGTGAAACATTAAAAAATTTGATGCTTTAAGTGTCACCATTAGGCTTCAGAATTAACATAACATGGTGATAAACCATGTAGTTCATATCCCCACTGAGATCTTTTGTTTCTGAGCCAGATCCCCAGCCCTGATAAAGTTCCCTCTGTGTCTCTACAGCAGTGCAAAGGGAACGTAAAACTGCCCTCATTTCACTTCACTTTACACCACCTACTCGGCTTCCTCTCTCTATGTAACAAGGTTGCCTCTCATCTCCTGATCTCTTTGCTTGTACATCACCTTCCTTTTTCCTGCCTTGTGTCAGTTGTCATCTTTTTAAAACTGTAAATTGTGAAGGATAGGAACAGTGTCTTCCTCTGCGCCTGCAAAGTGCCTATCACACTTTGGGTGCTACCAGAATTTAAATAATAAATAGGAGTTTGTTTAGAATGATTAATTATTTTCAGTCCAGACAATCCAGTTCATATTTAAGCAGTTTCTCTAAGGTATTTGCTTAATTTACTATTCATCTCACCTATCAATGGCTTCCATCAATGTGTATAGTACATACCCTATGTACTAACTTATTCTTCAGTAAATCACAATATCAAGTTAATTTAACTGTAAGAAAGAAGTGCCTTTAGGGCATGAAACAACTAGTCTGCTTTTTAGATAGATTCTCAATTTCTGTTTTATGAGGTTGATAGTATTATTTCAACATTCCAGTACCCATGGGCTGTTCAATTTATTCTTGTACCTTTGATATTGTAACCAGATTTGCAGTCATGACACCAAGGACTTAAATGTCTATAGGGCCTTCTTCTGGGGGGAAATTTATCAAGAAGAAAGGTCTTTTGTGGAAGATTCTGAGACTTTTCTAACTACAAAAGCATTGTAATATGTTTATCTTAAGGCGGTATTGGATTGACAATTTTTCCACTTTGATTAAATAATCTTGCTATCCTGCCATACTAAACGTCCTAACATCTCCTAACCTTCCACTTGCTTCTATGTATCTACACTTAGCTCACCAGCACCGGTAAAGAAGCAGCAGAAACAACCGTTAATATTTATCAAGATAGAGAGAATTTCCTCTCACAGTGATGAAGACAAATGAAAATCTTATACACTCCTTGTCTGAGTCATTGGTTTTTCTGACTGTGGCTTTTTAAGCATCTATATTGCCTTGATTACATCTCCATCCATATACCTCTTGCATTTAATATGGAATCTAGAATCTAACTTTTAAGCCTAGAAGGCAGGATTGACTCATAGCACCAGTCCAACAACAGACATTTGCTGAAGCAGAACTCTCACCAACAGGCTAGTCCTTTGCCCGGGGATGTCAAGGGAAGGACTCCCAGTGATGTCAGTGAGTGCTGTAATGGGGCCAAAAGTCAAAACATCTGAATGCCATAGGCCTTGTATTCAGTTCATTCTGCAAATCTGCTGCAATTCCTCATTATTAGTCTATCTCCGTTCTATCAAACAGACCCCAAAATGGTGGCTTCTTCCCTCAGTGGGTAGAAAAAGCTGGTTCAGATAACTTGCATCAAAGAGTTTTAGAAGAGCTGGCTGAGGAGCTCACTAGATTACTGATTGATTTTTTTTTTCAACAAGTCTTGAACCGCAGGGGAATTTTCGTAAGACTGGAAGAACGTTAATGTATCAATTTTTCACAAAGGATAAATGGGATGACCTGGGTAATTATAGGCCTGTCAGCCTAACATCAATCCTGGGGAATATAGTGGAGTGAATCATATGAGACTCAATTAATAAAGAATTAAAGGAGGGCAATAAAATTAATGCAAATCAGCATGGGTTTATGGGAGATAGATCCTGTCAAACTAACTTTCTTTTCATGAGATTACAAGTTTGGTTGATAAAGGTAATAGTGTTGACCTAATAGTCTTAGACTTCTCTAAGACATTTGACTAGGTGCCACACAACGTTTTGATTAAAAAACTAGAACGATATAAAATTAACATAGCACACATCAAATGGATTAAAAACTGGCTACGTGAAAGGTCTCAAAATGCAATTGTAAACGGAATAGTCAGAAGTGGGTGTGTTTCCAGTGAGGTTCCATGTGGATCAATTCTTGGCCCTGCTCTATTTAACTTTTTTTTTTTTTATCAAAGTGGCCAAAAGAGCTAATGTGATCCTGGATGCATAAACAGATGTATCTTGAGTAAGAGCAAAGAGATTATTTTATCTCTATATTGGTCATTGATGTGACCACTGCTGGAATGCTGTGTCCTGTCACAAGGGACCATTATGAGCGCCTAGTCTGACCTCCTGCACAACGCAGGCCACAGAATCTCACTCACCCACTCCTGCAACAAACCCCTAACCTATGTCTGAGCCACTAAAGTCCTCAAATCATGGTTTAAAGACTTCAAGGTGCAGAGAATCCTCCAGCAAGTGACCTGTGCCCCACGCTACAGAGGAAGGCGAAAAAAACCCAGGGCCTCTGCCAATCTGCCCTGGAGGAAAATTCCTTCCCGACCCCAAATATGGTGATCAGCTAAACCCTGAGCATGTGGGCAAGACTCACCAGTCAGCACCCAGGAAATAATTCTCTGTAGTAACTCAGATTCCACCCATCTAACATCCCATCACAGGCGACTGGACATATTTACCATTAATAGTCAAAGATCATTTAATAGCCTATTTTTGGCAATCTCATCACACCATCCTCCATAAACGTATCAAGTTTAGTCTTGAAGCCAGATATGTCTTTTGCCCCCACTACTCCCCTTGAAGGCTATTCCAGAACTTCACTCCTCTGCTGGTTAGAAACCTTCATCTAATTTCAAGTCTAAACTTCCTGATGGCCAGTTTATATCCATTTGTTCTTGTGTCCAGATTGGTACAGAGCTTAAATAATTCCTCTCCCTCCCTGGTATTTATCCCTCTGATATATTTATAGAGAGCAATCATATCTCCCCTCAGCCTTCTTTTGGTTAGGCTGAACAAGCCTAGCTATTTGAGTCTCCTTTCATAAGACAGGTTTTCCATTCCTCAGATCATCCTAGTAGCCGTTTTCTGTACCTGTTCCAGTTCGAATTCAACGCATTTCCTCCTGGGATTGGTGGCTACAATCCTCCCAGCCTTGGGGTTACATGGCTTCTTGTAGCAGGGTGGTCACCCCACTCCCATTAAAAAGGGGTTAAAAGCAGCCAGGGGAAGCTGGTTGGGTAAACAGGTGTGGCCACATCCAACTAGGGTCCAGCTGACCCTGATAAAAGGGCAGGCTGAGGAAGTGAGAGAAGACTCTTGCTCCAGTTGAGGAACAGAGAGGTCCAGGCTGCCTGGGAGAGCAAGCAGCATACCTGGGGCTGAGCAGGGCTGGGGAAAGGCAGGCAGAGGTGAGGAGCTCTGGCCTGGTGAGTCCCCAGGCTGAGGCCTTGCTAAAGGCCAGGAGATGTACTAGGGCTGCAGGGAGGCATTTGGGGCTTGAAAGGCAGCAGGTCCAAACTCCCTTGTCGATTATGAGTTGCCACTTCCAACTGCAGTTTGCACCTGCTGGCAGAGGCTAGATTAGGACTGGCAGTGGGTCACTGAGGTGAGGTGGGCTTAGAGGATTGGGGTTCCATGGGGAGGGAGACCCAGAGTGTGGGGGCACTGGTATGTGGCAGCACCCCAAGGTAAGGGGCACCGGGGTCTGGGAGGGATGCGGGGCCTGAAGTGCTATAAGTGGTGGAGATCAGGAGGAAGCAGGCTCCAGTAGGAAGACACCGGCCAGCAGGGAGTGCTCCAAGGCTGGAACTAAGATAATTCCCAGATGACCAGCAGGAGGTGCCACAGCAGCGAGTGCCTGCTGTGCTACACTTCTCCTCTTCCACCTTTTGGGGGTGATTCCTCATTGCTAGGAGAGCATATCAGTTTTCCATCACCATGGTGGGTGAGTTGGGAGTAGGGTGGAGCACTGCCGGCTGCCAGAAGTAACCAGCAGCCAGTGTCCTCCCTGTGACAGAACCATATCCCCCCCCCCCCCCCCCCCCCGTGGCATGACAGCAGTCCTCTGTAGCTGGATAGCTTCCGCAGACTTGGACGTCTCTATATGAATACTCCTGAGGAATTTCTCGTGGGCATGGATGCTCCTCAGCCTAGTCACCTCCTCTTCTAGCTCTCCCATCTGCTTCCTGAGAGATTCCACCGGCAGGCACCTTTCACATTGGATGGTTTCCCCCCCTCTGGCTTTCTGAGTGTGGGAATTGCAGGCCACAGTTTCTGCAAATCCACACCAGGATCTGGCTAGAGGCATAGGAAAAACAACTGAGGAGAGTTGGCAGTTTTTCAAAGGGACACTATTAAGGGTCCAAAAGCAAGCTATTCCAATGGTTAGGAAAGATAGAAAATGTGGCAAAATACCACCTTGGCTTAACCACGAGAACTTGCGTGACCTACAAAATAAAAAGGCGTCATATAAAAAATGGAAACTAGTCAGATTACAAAGGATGAATATAGGCAAATAACACAGGAATGCAGAGGCAAGATTAGAAAGGCAAAGGCACAAAATGAACTCAAACTAGCTATGGGAATAAAGGGAAACAAGAAGACTTTTTATCAATACATTAGAAGCAAGAGGAAGACCAAGAACAGGGTAGGCCCACTGCTCAGTGAGGAGGGGGAAACAGTAACGGGAGACTTGGAAATGGCAGAGATGCTTAATGACTTCTTTGTTTCGGTCTTCACTGAGAAGTCTGAAGGAATGTCTAATATAGTGAATGCTTACGGGAAGAGGGTAGGTTTAGAAGATAAAATAAAAAAAGAGCAAGTAAAAAATCACTTAGAAAAGTTAGATGCCTGCAAGTCACCAGGGCCTGATGAAATGCATCCTAGAATACTCAAGGAGTTAATAGAAGAGGTGTCTGAGCCTCTAGCTATTATCTTTGGGAAATCATGGGAGACGGGGGATATTCCAGAAGACTGGGGGGGGCAAATATAGTGCCCATCTATAAAAAGGGAAATAAAAACAACCCAGGAAACTACAGACCAGTTAGTTTAACTTCTGTTCCAGGGAAGATAATGGAGCAGGTAATTAAAGAAATCATCTGCAAACACTTGGAAGGTGGTAAGGTGATAGGGAATAGCCAGCATGGATTTGTAAAGAACAAATCGTGTCAAACTAATCTGATAGTGTTCTTTGATAGGATAACGAGCGTTGTGGATAAGGGAGAATTAGTGGATGTGATATACCTAGACTTTAGTAAGGCATTTGATACGGTCTCGCATGATATTCTTATAGATAAACTAGGAAAGTACAATTTAAATGGGGCTACTATAAGGTGGGTGCATAACTGGCTGGATAACCATACTCAGAGAGTAGTTGTTAATGGCTCCCAATCCTGCTGGAAAGGTATAACAAGTGGGGTTCCGCAGGGGTCTGTTTTGGGACCGGTTCTGTTCAATATCTTCATCAACGATTTAGATGTTGGCATAGAAAGTACGCTTATTAAGTTTGCGGACAATACCAAACTGGGAGGGATTGCAACTGCTTTGGAGGACAGGGTCAAAATTCAAAATGATCTGGACAAATTGGAGAAATGGTCTGAGGTAAACAGGATGAAGTTCAATAAAGATAAATGCAAAGTGCTCCACTTAGGAAGGAACAATCAGTTTCACACATACAGAATGGGAGGAGACTGTCTAGGAAGGAGTATGGCAGAAAGAGATCTAGGGGTCATAGTAGACCACAAGCTTAATATGAGTGAACAGTGTGATACTGTTGCAAAAAAAGCAAACGTGATTCTTTGCATTAACAGGTGTGTTGTAAACAAGACACGAGAAGTTATTCTTCCGCTTTACTCTGCGCTGGTCAGGCCTCAGCTGGAGTATTGTGTCCAGTTCTGGGCACCGCATTTCAAGAAAGATGTGGAGAAATTGGAGAGGGTCCAGAGAAGAGCAACAAGAATGATTAAAGGTCTTGAGAACATGACCTATGAAGGAAGGCTGAAGGAATTGGGTTTGTTTAGTTTGGAAAAGAGAAGACTGAGAGGGGACATGACAGCAGTTTTCAGGTATCTAAAAGGGTGTCATTAGGAGGAGGGAGAAAACTTGTTCACCTTAGCCTCCAATCATAGAACAAGAAGCAATGGGCTTAAACTGCAGCAAGGGAGATTTAGGTTGGACATTAGGAAAAATTTTCTAACTGTCAGGGTAGTTAAACACTGGAATAGATTGCCTAGGGAAGTTGTGGAATCTCCATCTCTGGAGATATTTAAGAGTAGGTTAGATAAATGTCTATTAGGGATTGTCTAGACAATATTTGGTCCTGCCATGAGGACAGGGGACTGGACTCGATGACCTCTCAAGGTCCCTTCCAGTCCTAGAGTCTATGAATCTATGAATCCATAGTTAGGTTGTCTGTCTGGATACAGGCACACGTGGAGGAGACAGGAGCAGCGCTGGCACTGGTGATGCGTCCCTTCCTAGAACATAGCAATGAGCCAGACATGTCCTTTCCCTGGGGCAAACCACTTAACCAGTTAACTTGTCTCTACGCCACTCAGGGAATCATCAGCTACCAACCAGGGCAGCTTTATGACAGCATAAAGGGGCCATATCGAGGGGTTCCTGGTAGTATTTCCTTTTCCTGTTTATCTTGGTAATGTCATTTAATATATTTCTGACTGTTACACATACACTAGCATGCAACAGTAATTAGAGGTTGTCTAAATGAAATCTAACAACCTCAGAAATAAAGGCTTCCGCCTTTCTCTTACAACTTGCAAAAAGGTCTAACTTTGAAAATCTCACAAAATGTTGTTTCAGTTTGCATCATACATAGGATTATTTCTGAACATATAAAGATGCAGCCATAACAAAAAGTTGCTCGGGAAATTATGAGAATCTAAAAACAGAGGGTTAGGGCAGAAACCATTCTGCAGACTTAATTAAAGCTTTTGCTAGCAGCAAAACCTATAATGCAACATGACAGTTATTTGAATTATTTTTCTTTAAAATGAATATTGCTGTTCATTATCTAATTTGACATTAAGGTTGGTGCTATGTGTCTAGCCTGCAAAACAAAAATAAAAGTTCATAAAACACATGCTAGAAATAGAAAATAAGCTTAGAGGGAATGCTGTGGCTAGAAGGCCTTTCTCACAATGTGGGTAGAAACGCGCTACCATACCCGTGTCCTAAATTTTTCTACTGTGCTCTAGAAAAGGCCTTATGGCTAATATGTCACATCTAATATTATTTACTATTTCTATCTTGTGCTTTATTGAACCTTTACTCATTTTTTTATTGTAGCAGAGTTACTAAAAGTGCTGGAGATAAGGTTGCGTCTGCATTCCATTGTTAACCCCTATTTTTTCAGTGCTTTTCACCTCCAATTTTGTCTTTAAACTGGTGGATGTGGTCAGCTTCAAACTAAATTCCTTTTTGAACACTAAAAAGAAATGGATTTGACCATTTTTAATATAGGAGATTAGATTGTGCCCTGGAAACAAATGCATGTACAGGGTAAGATAGGAGCCTTCTGCCCCACGGGGTCCTATGTACTGGCTCAATGTGCAACTGCAGTTCCTTCTATATCCCCACGTGACACTAGACACCCAAGACATTACTGCTTGTAGCAGAGAAAACCCATGCATTCAGTTGCTAGTGCAAACCTGACACAGTGCTATCATTTTGAAAGGAGGTTGCTTGGACACACTGGGGCATCTGCATTCTCCCACTTCATGGTCTTTTGTGGCCAGGAGTCAGTGGTCCCAGCTTTAGGGCTCCTGCTAAGGGTTAGGTTGGTGTGACTAATGTTGATGTGCATTAATCTTTCTTTCATTTTAGCTTTTTTTTAAAAAAAATGAGCGGGTTTTATTTAAAAAAAATCTTTAAAAATTTCAGTGCTAGTCGCTTTGTGAAAAATTAACACTCCTCATTCATTTCCCCCTTTTTGTCGTTTCACTTTTTCCCATTCTCTTGCCACACTGTATCATGAGATCTGGCTCTTCTTTTATTGCTCGCAATGAAGGACCAACCCTGAGAGGTGCAGAGTGCTCTTAATGCACATTGAGCTCCGAACCTTTCTGGAGCAGTCCCTTAGACTGTGAAGGCTTCCGGCAGGGACCTGGCTCCACTACATCAATAGACTTATACAGTTGTAAAACCACTGAATGTAAATCCAAAGGTGACTTAGTGGAAAATTATTACAGTACATATATGGTCATTCCTGAAGTTTTGACACAGACCGAACTCCCATTGAAGTCAAGAGAGATTTTGCCTTCATAGGAATACAAAATCAAGCCTCATGGGGGCGATTTGCTATCAGCAGTAGAGAGGCAAAAATAGTAATTCTCTCTTGAAGTACTGAATATCTAAATTGGTTAAATGTAAAACCTCCCTGAGAACCATCACAAAGAAAATTAAATAGGAAAAACTGTTTAATGATAAATAAAATCTTGTCTACACAGCATGCTCTTTGCTAGAGCAATGTGGATGTTGAACTGGAATATTGATAGGTAATTACCAAAACACATCTAATTTATCTGATTATTAAACATCTAAGCATCACTTTCAAGTGGATTAAAAGTAATTCAAATACAAGTATTTATCTGCATGTGAAATTGTATTACTTAAGTAATTCTGTATTAATTACTTGCAAATGAGGTATTTTTGTTTTGTATGTCTTAAACCTCAACAAATACTCTTAATGAATTAACTGATGAATGTATTTTTAAAACCCAATCAGATACTAATTTGTGGTCCTTTAATAGTTTGTTACTGCTGATGTTGTTTCATACTGCTGGCATAAGCAGAAAGACAATGTTTGCTTTCTTCCTCTGTCTGTCTGTCTCTCTCTCTCCTTTTGTAGCAGTACAAGAATGTGTTAACTTTTGCAAACCTATCCTGGTAAATAAAGTTTTCTCTGGTTCCAATAGGAAATGATAGAAAAATCTGTGATACCATTGGTGGTAGCTTAGTCAGTGGTTGCATTACTGCAAGGTTTCTCAAACAGGGGTCATTGCTTCTGTAGGGAAATCCCATGGCGGGCCGGGGCAGTGTGTTTACTTGCCTCATCCTCAGGTCCAGCCGATCACAGCTCCCACTGGCCATAGATCACTGCTCCAGGCCAATGGGAGCTGCTCTCATTATGCTCTTCTCTATCATCCTGCCTAGCTGCTCATCATCTTCTCCTTGCATTCTCAGGGCCAGATCCTCAGGTGGTATAAATTGTAAATGGAGCTTCATTAACTAGCTGGAGTGCCCTCAGTTTTTGTGCGATAGTTCATGTCTACATTTAGAACAATGTCACGCTAACCACATGCAAGCTTTCGTGATGCCATCGAAGAATGATCCTAACAACCAGGTCTCTACCCCCTTCTTATTCTTGAACTCATGTGATAAGCTGTATTTAGAGAGTCAGTCAGAAAATGGGTCGGTTGCTTGTCTTATTTGTTTGTGTGTTCCTGTGCAATATTGCAACTCCTTGAGGAAAATCAAAATCTGAAATATTTTGGCAAAAAGTGAACTATTCTTTGTTTCTGAAATGCTGCCCTGGTACCTCCATGGGAATTGTAGTTTAAATGCTTCATGCTTCCATTTCCTTTTGTGGGCTGGGCTCCCTGACTAAACTCTCTCTCTCATGGTGCACCAATGCCTCATAATTGTGTTCCCATCTTGTTACCAGCTTTAATATGTTACCCAGGTTTTGAATAATTTTTTGTAGACTCTTTATCCTTTTGCAAAATGTAATGAGCAAATTCATTGCCCAGGAAAATCTTCTCATTTCGTATTTTATTATTATTTTCATGAGGCCAGAGGTGAGTATAGAAACCCAGCAAAGAGCATGACATTGTTCTTTCTTACAGCTGAGTGAAAACTGCATGTATAATTGATTTGACAAATGTTGCCCCCTTTTTTTTCCCCTCTGTTTGCAAGCATTGTGAGCAGACTGTGATTTTTCTCTTGTATTCATTATTCGGAGTTATTCACTGCATAACTTTGGGGAATAATGCTTCATCTCTATCCTGGTCACAATCTGTTTGTTTGCTTCACATATTCAGAGTTCAAGTTGTTTTGTCTGCAGACTGACTGGGCTTATCTTAGGCTTCTTTGCCAGAAATTGCTGACTTTACCGTAAATGCAACTCCACTGATAGGAGCAATAGTAGGAACACCAGTGCTCCACGCAGTCAGCACCATGTTGTCCAACCCTCCTCAGACAGGTCTAGACAGCCCAGTGGTTAAAATGTCAGAAGCGACCAGGACCTTTATATACACAAGAGTTTCCACAGGAGCTGCAGTGACCTTCTATACGATCACACAACATGTTTCTGCTCACTGATTGAGTGAATATAACTATTTAATCAGGCTTTCAGTGCAAATGCCTGTGATTACTAATTCAAAATTATTGACTAAGGTGAGTGCAATACAAGGGAAAGATAGAAGCAAGGACAAAATACAGAAGGTGGGGAAGAGGGAAGGTGAAAGGGACAGAGAAAAAAGGAGATGCTAATGCAGAGGTGAGGTGTTTGTATGAGAGAAAAGGAAGAGTAAAGGCAAACCATGATTGGTCCAAGTTTCTAATGGGTGTGCATGATGGACATGTTAGATAGCTGATGGCTGACAGGTTATGTTTGGGCGATGAGATAGGGACTGGGGAAGCAGAAAATAAAACACAGGTAAGTAAGCAGAGTTATCCTATGCTCTCATTATTATGTAGCTCTAGAGATCTCCTTCAGGATTCTCATTGTGTTTCTTTTTTTTTCTTCCAAAATACAAAGAGTTGTTCAGCACAGAGGATTGTGGGGAAGGAATGAGGCAAAACTCATCACTGGGCTTATTAGAATTGTATGTAGATACCTTTGTAACAGGCTGGAACAGTAACAAGGAGCAATGATTGTCATTGGCATGGAGGGGGCTTATCCTAACGGGCCTGTCTGACTTGGCTGACATTTCTGTCTCAGACTACCAGCTCTGGGGCACTGCTGACTTGTCATGCCCAACCCATACGGCTTTGCCTGATGTCACTCCCCAGTGCCTTAGATGCTCTTTATATCTGTGAAAGCATGAAAGCATGCATTTGGCTGACTGGCAACCTGGCCGCCTCCAGGATTCCATTTTGCCTCCCCAGCCACTGAACCCAAGTGGGCTACAGAAGTCCTCAGAGTGCTGGTGACCATATGAGAACCCAGAAAAGAATGCAAATGAAAGGCAGCATGGTCCAGTTCCTAGAGCATTGGCCTGGGAGTCAATATGAAGAATTTGGTTCTATTCCAAGCACTGCTCGTGATCTGGGGCAAGTCACTTAACCTCTCTGTGCCTCATTTTCTTTCCCAACCTTTACCTGTCTTACCTTCAAAATAGATAAGTTCTTCAGGACCAGGACTTTTCTCACTATGCATTTGTACAGTTCCTAACACAATGGACAATCCCAGTTCAGGGTCTGTGTTGCAGAGAAGTACATCAGGATTTGACCCCCTGAAAACCAGACTAGATTAGAAGAATAGGGTGAGGAGTAGGGGAAAGGGAAGAGCAATCAGTTCCCCTTGTTTAATATAAATGACAGTTTTCCCTGCTAAGTGTTTACAAACTGAGCTCTGTCTGGTAGGGGAAAGATTCCTTCAAGCTTTGGATAATCTGTTGGGCAAATTGTCAAGCTAAAAACTAGGGCTTTTAGATGGCTGATTTTTAACTGCATTATTGATTATATTGCAGATAGAAGCCCTTATGAGGTTGATCTTCACGTGATTTAACTGATGTCTAGCAGTGTTTTAACTGAAATGTTAAGACTTTTTTTAAATAGAACTGCCCTTTTTTAGCAAGACAATTTCGGTTTTATGCTTTTAATCACCATCTGTTGTTCAATAAATGTCAAATTGCTCTTAATGGTCTCTCCTGGCATAGGGTTTTTTAATTTGCTTTTGCACTCTAGGTTCATTATTGGCAATTGAGCACTTGTCGTAGAAGATTTTCATTTCTTATAGTGTCTTGATTCCTTTAGAGGGAGATATTTGGTTGGAAGTGTAACAAAAAAATCCACACATACATACGCCTGCACACTTTTCATTCTTTAAGGCAGCAGTGGGAATTGGAAAGCTTATAAATGTTCTCTCAACAGTACTGGTGACTGCAGTCCCCATATACTGCATAAAAAATAGTGAGATAATACACCTCCAGAAAGCCTTTGAGAATCATTGGGATTTTCAGACTATATTAGAATCTGAAATATGAAAAGAAATTAACTGTAAAAATCCACTGGATATAATAGCAAGGTTCCTGGTGCAGTGGGGAAAACTCTGTGTCGGGTGCTAAAAGGAGTAAACTATCTGCTGATTCTGAAGGTGCTTTGGATATGATAGCAGAGATTAAACAAATCCAAAGACACCAAATGAATCCAGAACTGAATGGTTCTACAGACTAGAGAAGGGAAGTTTTAAAGTGAGTCACAGTGGAGAAATATGAGACATTGAACTATTCCAGTAGAGGCTTATCTGAAAATATCAGCCAAGGAAACAAATTCCTGTTTTCTGCTACTGAATGAAAGGTCATCTGCCTATGCAAGGTTAAATAATAGAAACACATTGTTGTCTTGTAGGATTTTACAAATTACTTCAGGACGACTTTTCTCCAGAACTTTTCTTTTTGGTCACTAAGCACAGGATGTCACTTTTCAGCTGCTGATATACTGTTAAGAATCCAAGATGTAGGCAACAGGTTTGACTGCTTGAGTCAGATTTTGAAGTATTCTCCAAAGCCTTGGGAAACCAGATCTTAAAAGGTAACTAGAGTGGACTGAAGATACAGGCTAGAAATGTGAATCAGCATTGTAAACCAGCATAAAAGATATCTCTTGAGGTCCCTTCCAACCCTAATAATCTATGATTCTATGATCTATGAACTAGCTAGGCTGGTGCAACTTAGACCCTCAAGTGATGTAACTGGATGGAAAATGTGAACAGAGAAGCCCCACAAACTTGTGGTAATGTAAAATAAGCTAAATAGCTTTAATAGCCACAAATTAGTGGCCAAAAGGATGGTAAATGAGGTATAAATGGGGGAATAAGGGCATCTAAGTCAGTGCTGTGATGTAGGGTAATCTCACCACCTGCCATAATATAAAGTAACTTCTCAGCCATCCAAAAAGACATCCAGCACAACAGAAAAAACACTCAGTGAAACAATGCTGGCTGACTCCAAACACCTCTCCAACTAGTTCATGCCCAACTGTGGCCTCAACTGAGGTTTGTCCCATAGCACTCAGTATCCATGGACAGCTCTGGAAGGTGTGCCAACTGCAGGGCCAAGAAAATAGCTAGTCTCTACAAAGAGGAGGCTGAATGCAGAGGCTAACTCTATAAGAAGGCCTATGGAGCCTGTGACTGAAGTTGGTTTTTAATGATTATCATTATTTGTATTGTGGTAGCATTTACAAACCATAGCCCCATTGTGCGAGGCACCATATGCATAACATAAAGAGTCCCTGCCCTAAGGAGTTTGCAATCTAACTATAAGATGAGAGACAACAGGTGGATACGACAGGTCAATTTGGGAAGCAAAAGGTAATAATGAGGAGGCTTTGATCAGCATGATAGGCGGGGATCACAGCACACCAGCTGCCTAACAGCTGTCAAGTGTCTTGTAGACATCACATGAGAGGAGAGATTTGAAGGTAGACAATGGAACAGCTTGGAAGATGTTAGAGGCGCTTTCCATGCATGAGGCGTGGCATGGGTGAAGGTGGGAAAGCACACGTTGTGGAAAAATGTGACAAATGGACAATAAAGGCTAGCATGACTGGCAGAGCAGAGGAGGGAGTTAACCTCTTCTAATTTGTTAGAGGAGAATAGAGATAGTCCTTAAAAGAGTAAATACAAATAGCTTGTTTGTGTTTGTGATGGAGAAGGGAGAGCCAGTGAAGTGATGCAAAGAGGGAGGTGATGTTATCAAAGAAACAAACCAAGATAAACATAATGGCAGCAGCGTTTTGAATGGATATAAGGGCAGCTAGATGGCATTTGTCAAGGCCAGAAAGGAGCAGGTTGCAGTGCTCAAGATATGCAATGATGAGGGCCTGGATGAGAGTTTTATGTTTGTGGACTGAGAGGAGAGGCCCTATTGCAGGGATCAGCAACCTTTGGCAGGTGGCCAGGCAGGGTAAGCACCCTGGTGGGCCAGGCCAGTTTGTTTACCTGCCGCGTCTGTAGGTTCAGCCAATCGCTGCTCCCACTGGCTGCAGTTCACCGTTCCAGGCCAATAGGGGCGGCAGGAAGCAGCGCGGGCCGAAGGATGTGCTGGCCACTGCTTCCCACTGCCCCCATTGGCCTGGGGCAGCGAACCACGATTGGCCGAACCTGCGGATGCTGCAGGTAAACAAACCGGCCCAGCCCGCCAGGGTGCCAAAGGTTGCTGATCCCTGCCCTATTGTGTCATTCATAGTTAATGAGAGAGAAAGCAAAGGCTATGGGGAAATATTAAGAGCTCTGTTTCTACACCGAGCTTATGCTGATGGCTCAAATTGTCAAATTATTCACTGAATATTTTAGCAGATGCATTTAGCCATTTTTCCTACCAACAATTCACAAACCAGGCCTAATTTCTGCAAATGTATCCACTTGAAGCATAGGAATAGGTCTACACAGCACTTTAACATTAAAACAACACCTCCACTAGTTCAGACACATCAGTAGGTCTAATGATCTTCCACTAGCGGGCAGTCTCATGCAGTGTGTGTGTGTGTGTATGTGTGTCACACATGCCAGTATGTACCATGCAGTCTTTATAATGTGGCAGCTCCCTGAAAGTCTCTCAGCTCACTAGATCAATTGCCATGGAGATGTTGTGACAATCCCCTAGAGGCACATGAGTGGTCTACACAACAGCATTTTTGAGCCCTAGAGGTCCCTTTTCAAGCCTACATTGAATTAAGTAAGTCACACCATTACCGAGGCGCACTCAGGACTGGTGATGCAAAACTTTAGTAGCTATTTGCCAGCCTTAATTGCTTTTCAAATGTATTCAGAGCAGCCCTATGGAAGTCCTGAGACATGCTTTCCCAACACTTGTGCAGTAGAACTGGAGCCTCCATTGTTAGGAGTGTGTTTTCAATTTTCTTAGCAATCTCTTTTGTTGCAGGGGCTGCTTTTTAGTGAGGGCTAGAGCTCGTAGAGTGTCAAAAGGAACACAGACTCCAAATAAAACTCAACTACTGAAAATAATTAAGTACTGTATTTTTGTAGCTACCATGATGCCATTTCTGCCCGCTGCCTTTTTCAAATGCATAGTGGACGCAAAGGGCTCACCAGCATGGCAGTGTTTGTCTCTAAAGCCTTGAGGTAGGTCTAAGGCTTCTTTTCTCCATCTTTTAATTTTTTCCCCCACTTCACCCCTCCACATTGTCTCTTTCTGTTTTCCATGGCTTCTTCCCTGTACCATTCATTTGCTATAGGAAGCAGCACAAAACACAGGGCAGATCCAATCGTCATGACTCCACTGACTTCAAGGGCGCTATTAAAGCTTACTTCAGTTGAGGGTTGACCACTAAAAGTTTGTGTGTGTGTAAGCAGAGATGGCTCAAGACACCAAATTCAGATGTGAATCCAAGTTTTCAGCACTGGAGGTTGAGGGATATTCATCTCTGGGATTTTCTTTTGGCCTGTTTATAAAGGCAGCTGCAAAATTACAGGTCCAGGTTCAATGCCATGCACGTTCCTCCCCCAGAGTTGAGGAGTGTCCAGATCTGGGGGTGTTGGTTCTGTATCCTCTCTACTTTTAAAAGGGAATTTACCACTTATGAAAAGTGCCAGAGAGCAAGACCTGGAAACTTAAGTTCTTTGCTTAGCCACAGAAATTATACAGCCTGGGCAGGAACAACACAAGGGACACCCCATCCCATGATGTAACTCAACCCTGACCTGGAGGGATCACCCCTAGGGGTCATATTCAAAGTGACGGCATTTATGAAAGTTCTATATCCCAATCTCTAGATCTATTCAGTTTGCGACAATTTCTTCTTCTCTTCTCCACATCTTGTTCTCCTTCAGAGAATGACCACTAATATTACAAGCCACAATAATAAATAAGTATACACAATGCCCTTATTTAATACTAGGCATGCTAGAATCCAATTACTTTTCTCTTTCATCCCTCTTCCTTAACGCCGCACATTTTTATTTTTGAAAAGAAGCTTATTTTCCAGTCTATTGTATCAACTCTGAGCTCCAAAGAACGTGGTTTGTAGTGAATGGTGAAACTGTAATGAATGAATAATGATACAGTAATGATGATTTATTTGCACTTCTAATGTAGTTGCCTTCCATCTGCAGATCTCAACACACTTTGCAATTATCAGTGACTTTATAATGTAAGAACAGACATACTGGGTCATACCAATGGTGCATCTAGTCCAGTACCCTGGTTTCTGTCAGTGGCCAATGCCAAGTTCTTCAGAAAGAATGAACAACACAGACAATCAAGTGATCCATCTCCTATTGTCCAGTCCCAGCTTCTGGCAAACAGAAGCTAGGGACATTCGGAGCATGTTGTTGCATCCCTGCCCATCCTGGCTAATAGCCCTTGATGGACCTATCCTCCATGAATTTATCTACTTTTTTTAATCCTGTTATAGTTTTGGCCTCCACAACACCCTCTGGCAATGAGTTCCACAGGTTAACTGTGCGTTGTGTGAAGAAATACTTCCTTTTGTTTGTTTTAAAACTTGCTGCCTATTAATTTCATTGGGTAACCCCTAGTGTTTATGTTACATGAAGGAGTAAATAACATTTCTTTATTCACTTTCTCCACATCAGTCAAGATTTTATAGACCTCCATCATGTCCCCTCTTAGTTGTAACTTTTCCAAGCTGAAAAGTCTGTCTTTTTAATCTCTCCTCATACAGAATCTGTTCCATACCCCTAATCATTTTTGTCTCTGTACCTTTTCCAGTTCCAATATAATTTTTTTTCATATGAGGTGACTTGATCGGCACACAATATTCAAAATGTGGGTGTATCCACATCTCGACTTGCGTCACCCCTGCACTATTGTCCCCACTCTACAGATGGGAAAACAGAGGCACAAAGGATGACTTGCGCAAAGTCATACAGAAAATTGAATAAAATATTGGTGCCTTCATCCCAAATCCTGTGCTTAAACCACAGTTCATTTCCCTTGCAGAAGTTCTATGACAAAGATGGAGAAAATATTCTACATGTCAATAGCAACTTTTTACTTAAATTCAACTTGCCTCCTACATCTTGACAATGTCCCATGGTTGTACAACAGTTGGCCTGTACCCTGTAAACCTGGTGACAACCTCCAGATCAAGAATTCCTAAATGTGTGCCAGAGTATGATGCAGGGGGGGAAATGTCATGGAAGAATCAATTACAGATATGAACATGCATTCTTATTTACATATTCATATTGATATCTTTCCATTTCTAACATTGATCAATGGAGTAGCACCAATGTATGTTAAGATAGCTTCTAGCAATTTAAGTTACTACTTGTTTTCATAACATTCTTTATTAAAAACTAGAGGTGAACAAAGAATGGGAAAAATGTTCCACCACTATGTATTTCCAATTGAAAATTCTGTTCACCAATATTCACAGCCCTTCTTGTGTTCGCTTTCAGGGGATACTTGGGTGATCAATCTTCTGTAGCGTGCATACTTGTGGAAAGCGGGTTTTAAGCCTGAAAGATGAAACATCCACTGAAAGTGAATTTACAATAATATATCTAATTATAACATTTGTAACTCGGAACGAACGAACACAGTGAAGAGTGTGAAGTTTAAATATACAATATTCACAGCAAACTAGTTGTCATAAACAGAGGGTTAAGGGTTACTGTCTCTTTTTTACCTGTAAAGGGTTAAGAAGCTCAGTGAACCTGGCTGACACCTGACCAGAGGACCAATGCGGGGGCAAGATACTTTCAAATCTTGGTGGAGGGAAGTCTTGTTTGTGCTGTTTGTTTTGTTCGTTGTTCGCTCTTGGGGCAAAGAGGGACCAGACATACACCCAGGTGTTCCCAATCTTTCTGAATCAGTCTTTCATGTTTCAAAATTGTAAGAATAGACAGGCAAGGCGGATTAGTCTTATGTTTGTTTTCTTAACTTGTAAATGTGTCTTTTTGCTGGAAGGATTTTTACCTCTGTTTCCTGTAACTTTGAATCTCAGGCTGGGGTGGGGGAGTCCCTCTAGTCTATATGAACCTGAGTACCGTATAAAGCATTTTCCATCCTGATTTTACAGAGATAATTTTTACCGTTTCTTTCTTTAATTAAGAGCTTTCTTTTTTTCCTTGTTTTAGAATCCAAGGGATTGAGTCTAAACTCACCAGGGATTGGTGGGGGGAAAAGGAGAAGGGAAGGTTAATTCCTCTTTGTTTTAAGATCCAAGGAGTTTGGATAGATGTGAAGCTTCCCAAGGCGACCCAGGGAGGGGAAAGTCTGGGGGGGGAAGTAGAGGGAATGGTTTATTTCTCCTTGTTTTAAGATCCAAGGGGTTTGGGTCTTGGGTTCCCCAGGGAAGGTTTTGGGGGAACAGAAAGTGTGCCAGACACAGACTTCTGGCTGGTGGCAGCATACCAAATTTAAGCTGGTAATTAAGCTTAAAAGTGATCATGCAGGTCCCCACTTTTTGGACGCTAAAGTTCAAAGTGGGGGAGAAAACCTTGACACTAGTCCTAGGCAAAAAACGTATAAAGGTATACAAATGAATAAATGTAGTAGTTTCACAAATAGGACAAAAGGGTGAAAATCTACAAATTATTCACAGCAAATTATTTGCTCAGCTAAAATAAAAATACTATTTTAATGGACTTCATGTCCTATTTTATATTCTCCACCACCTACCCACAGTGAAGTCAATGGAAATGGTTCAGGCTCTAAGTGAACTTAGTGTGAGAAAAAGATGCTGATGGGCTGATCCTCCGACTGGGCTCTATTGGCCAATGTTGTGTTGGGGCAACTCAGGCAAGCATAACCTCACCAGGGGCAGAGGGAGAACACATCAGCTGTACTAGTGAAATACACGCTTTTTACATGGGAAGGACCAACTCCACTTTGCCTTGGCCTTTCTTGACTCCTCTAGGGAGTCTAGTGGCACTAGACTTGAGTAACATTTACCCTCAGGCTGATGAAGGACTATGATTATGCCTAACCCATGCACAGAGATACAAAGAGAGAGCCCCTTGTGCCCCACAAACCTGTGCAGGGACTGGAAACAATTATGCCCTTTTCTTTCAGGTTCAGTTTAATTTAATGCTTGGAAAAGATGCCAGTTTGACTGCAGGGAAACTTGAACCCTTCTGTTCATACACAGGAACATGAAGGTTATAATCAATAGCAGTGTAAGGTTCCTCCATAATCCCCCAGCAATGCATTTTTAACCCTGATCTGCAAGGAACACCTTTAGGGTTGAGCTTGTAGTTTGCTGAGGAACAGGAGTATCTACCAGTTCACCTCGATCTGGGCCTGGCAGCGAATCCCTGGGAATCCAACATCAGATCTGACTGAGATTAGTTTTTGCTGGCAATGGGAAAGGGTAATGTTAATTTTTCATTTTGAAAATAGAAGAATATATTCGTGTTGTTGGATTTGGAGACTTCCACCCACCATTTCATCCCCCTTGTCTGGGATGAACAATTCCTGATATGACTGTGGAGGTCCTTGAGGGGTGCACCATATTTGGGAAGGAATAATACAATCATAATGTAAATTACCCTGAAAAGCTGCCTCTGTTGTGCAGGGTACGCTTTGTGAGATCCCTCCGCTCAGGAAAAAATGTATTGTAATGCAGATTTCCTCAATTTCCTTTGGAATCCCTTAGATAATGCAGGACAACACTTTTCAATGGTTCTCACTATATGCACTGCGTGTCTAAGTAAATGGGAACATGGTACACTTCAGAAATCATTGTAAAGAATTACTGTTTATCTGGATAAGGAGAATAGTCTTGAACTGATTGTGCCTACTGATCTCAATGCACTTAAACTCTGTCCCCTTTTTCACATTCCTAGAGCAGCAAAACTTGACATCTGTGCAAAAACTGTCTTGCTGAATAAAAAATATGACTGTGTATGCAACTAAGAGGACAGTTTATATCCCTCTTTCAAAGGCATTTATGGCTATTGTATTTTTTTAAGTTACCACAGGCAATTTTTATCTGCACTTTTGGGGGCATGTCAAAGATCAAAGCTGATTTGTGTGTTCAAGAAATGACAGAATTTAGAGCCATATGTAAGAGTGGCTAATTTTTGTCAGAATCATTGCAATTGTGCATTTAAAAACTAGGAAGCAAAGTAGACGACCGGGTAGTTAGAACCCACCCCTGTGAGGTTGTAAGGTGCTGAGCACCCACAACTCCCATCCAGTGACTTTAATGAGAGAGGATGACTCAGCATCTTGCAGGCTCTGGCTTTGAGGTACTTCAGCAGCTGTTGGTATATGTAATCTTCTGATATGAACACACATTTACTATAATTGTTTACGAGAAGATGGGGGCATGGATGCACTTGCATATGGTCCTCTGCAGTGCTTAATTTATAATGGAAAAAGGTGAGGGGGGTCAAGCAATTTTTTTACATTCATAACTGATGCAGCAAGCCCAGAAGTGCTGGAGCATAAGGGTGCCGGGGCTCAGGCCTAGCAAACCCTGGCACAAATTAAGCACTGGTCCTCTGGCCTAGCGTTTAAATATTTGGCTGAGTCTCATTTGGTAGCTGATGGGGGCGGGGGAATTTTCATTTAACACCAGAACTGCCACAGCTACACTTTCACTATTGGTCTTGACTGTATCCTGGCAACTGGCTTTACAAAAGAGGCAGCAGCAGTGAATTTTCCTAAATGGTCTGTCTTTCCTGCATTACCTACACATATGCACACACGTATAATTATCTCACTGAGAGAGATTTGTCTGCTTCGTGTCGATAAATTCTAAATCATTTGGTTATTTGAGTAATGAAATCTATTGTCCACTGTAGTATAAAGCAGCCTATGAACCACCCTGTAAACATTAGGCACAAAGCACACTGCCATTATGAAGCATTCAGATCTATTTCCTACAGATTCCCCACTGCACAAAGCAGAGTAATTTTTTTTTAAGAATGAAAGGGTACATTTTCAAAGTGCTTAGCTCAGCACTTAATTCTCCTGACTCCTATTAAAGTTAATGGGAGTTGTGCTGCTGAAACCCCATGGAATGCACATGGATTGATAGCACAATATAGCTGCAAATGAATGATAGATTGTGAAAGATTCAGGTACAAAATGGCAATTTTTGCTCAATTTAGCCATAGTCTGCTTTCCAGTTCTCAGCACATTAACCTCTTTGTTGCTGATTTCATCTGCAGTTTCTGTGCTGAGACTGTGCTCTTTGAAGCGTCAGAATTTCACTGACAACGCTGGAACCTTGGTGTCATACCTGATAGACCAAATCTCTGTTTGTCCCACATACCAGCTATGTTTCACAGCACTGCTTGTGTTGATGCATTTGACTGTTAGCATTCACTCACTCAGATACATACAAGATTAAATCCTTGGAATGCTTTAGAGATTTAGCCCTCAAAGTCTATTCAATGCACTGTTTAGTTAAAACATATATATTTTGCTGTGAAGAATAAGAATATGTGACTTTAGAAATGCAAAATTTTAGAACAAAATTACTCAAGATTTTTATAGTTGTAAACATGCATCATTTAATTAAGAAATGTGCTAAAATGTGGCGTCTATAGATAGACATGGAAGAATTTAGTTTTTATCATTAAAAGTTGATAAACATCAATTTTACCATACTTTTTCATTGGTTTGTGTGTATATTTCCATCCACAATAATCAAAATTTACAGATAAGTAAGAAAAATGCTGCTTGCAAACTTACTGGAGTTTGTTGTAAGGATATTTATTTTGCATATGTTGACATGTGGTGATGACAATTTGTTTTAAGTTATAAAGCTAACTTTTTGATTCTCAACATCTACTGTCATTAAATAATCTGACCTCACCCCTCACCATTGTTTGACACCCCTATAATTTCCCATGACTGTGAAAATTTAAATTATTAAAAATGCTTTAAAATAAACAATGATATCCATCAAAATTATGTTTTAAAAAATTGAATTCTCACAAGCCTATTTTCTCTTAACAACCTGCAAGTTGGGCAATTCTAAGTTAAATCTCCATAAACATCCTAAATTCTGCCCTATCCTCCTTATCTACCCACCAACGAGTCCTTGAAATCTAACCACTATACTTCTGTGCCATTGTACCTCTTCTACAGTAATGGGGGCCACAAACCACCTCCTCCATACTGTAAATACTGATGCCCCTTTTCAACCTGAGCAACTAGTTATTTTGGTACCTGTGGGGAGCAGAAATTGGCGGTAGTTAAGTATTTCTTTGATACAATTTTATTTACAGAGCATGTACAAAGTCCAGTGTCCCGCGAATGTAGAAGGAATCAGATAATAGGAAATGGCTTCTTGGATCACAAGAGCACTCTTTTCAGCCTGCACTCCAACCCAAAAGCTCTTCCCAGGTTTCTTCCAGGGTCAAACACTATACATATAACTGCTTCTTCAGGCTGCCTTTCTCTCCCTCTCTAAATGTTCTTGTCTGACCTCAGTTTCTTTGAGATCTTTTTTTCCCATGCACACCTACCGAAAAACAAAACCGTACTCGGCCAAACGCTCCTGGGTAGGTTCACACACCTCCTTTGTCTTAGGTGGTGCTTATGCTTACATTTATGTTAATTGAAGGTGAGTTCGCACCCATCAATCTCTTGACTCACCCCATAACAGCATTTCACTCAGCTCATAACAATACCAATCTTCAATTGCCTCCCTTCAACCACATATGATGCACTGATCCAAACTCCCTTCCACTTTACCTGCCCACATGCTAACTGTGAGAAACATGGAAAACTCATTTCTTATCCTCCAGATGAATGTCTCAGAGATGCAAAGAAAATATTCATGAACTGCTTGTGAATCATAACATAGTTCCAGTGCTGATTGGGGACTGTATATACTTAAAAACCAAATTATGCTACTGATCTCTCCATTTGGAAATGTAATGATTTAACACTGAATAAAATTAAAAATCAACACAAAGTGCCACTCTGTATTCCTAGGTATGTACACTGTGGTGATTATCATTGAATCTGAATGAACATTCGTTCAAGGAGATTAGAATTAAACGAAATATTTGAAGTAATTCCTGGGACTGATTCCTGGGTCTTCCAGTGACTAACTGTCTCCTGTCTGCTCTTGGGCATGTCTCCAAATCCCTCTGTGTCACTTTGTCCTCTCCTATTAAAAAGAGAGAAGGAAGAGAACTCATATGGAGCATGGAAGAGAGAGACAGGAGTGGATTCACTGTTTCCCATCTCCTCTGGGTAGATCTACACAGGGATTAAAAAAAATCCAGGCTGGCCTGAGTCAACTGATTCGAACTTGTGGGGCTGAAAAATTGTTGTACAGCGATTTTGGACTTGGGCTGGAGCTTGAGCTCTGTGACCCTGCAATGGTGGAATATTCTACTTGCTCTGTAGAATAATGCCATAGGGAAGAATCAGAAACTGTTAAATCAGAGTGCAATTGCATCACTGTCATAACTATAAAGGGAAGGGAACAGCCCTCCTGTGTACAATGCTATAAAATCCTTCCTGGCCAGAGACACCAAAATCCTTTTACCTGTAAAGGGTTAAGAAGCTCAGGAAACCTAGCTGACACCTGACCCAAAGGACCAATAAGGGGACAAGATACTTTCAAATCTTGGTGGGGGGGAAGTCATTTGTTTTTGCTCTTTGTTTTGAGGGTTGTTCACTCTTGGGACTAAGAGGGACCAGACATCAATCCAGGCTCTACAAATCTTTTTGAACCAGTCTCTCATATTTCAAACTTGTAAGTAACAGGTAGGCAAGGCGTGTTAGTTTTATTTCTGTTATCTCAACTTGTAAATGTTCCTTTTTGCTGAGAGGATTTTACCTCTGTTTGCTGTAACTTTGAACCGAAGGCTAGAGGGGTGTTCCTCTGGGCTATATGAATCTGAGTACCCTGTAAAGTATTTTCCATCCTGATTTTACAGCGATTATTTTTACCTTTCTTTCTTTAATTAAAAGCTTTCTTTTTAAGAACCTGATTGATTTTTCCTTGTTTTAAGATCCAAGGGGATTGGATCTGGACTCACCAGGAATTGGTGGGGGAAAGGAGGGGGGATGGTTAAATTCTCCTTGTGTTAAGATCCAAGGGGCTGGATCGGTGTTCACCAGGAACTTGGTGAAAAAGTCTCTCAAGGCTACCCAGGGAGGGGAAGGTTTTGGGAGGAAAGGGGGTGTTCCAAACTGCGGAATCTGGATGGTGGCAGAGAAACCAGATCAAAGCTGGTAGTTAAACTTAGAAGTGTTTATGCAAGTCCCCACATCTGTACCCTAAAGTTCAGAGTGGGGGAGGAACCTTGACAATCACTCAAGCCTTTTTATTGAGCTCCAAAAAGTCTGAGCCTTTAACTCTGCTATATCTTCCGGGGTGGGGGGGGCATCAGAGTGAGAAGAATAAGCAAACAATGTTTCCATTCAAAATGTAAAAATTGCTTTACTATTGAATGTGTTAAATGTCCCACATCATGCATAGAAAGAATTTGCACCTCTACTTTTCTGCTGTAAACAGTATTTCCATATGTATACAACAAATAGAACAGTTTAAAGCTCTAGGTTCTGTTCAGAATGTGGATGGTAACAATCTGTGTTATTTAAATATGCATTTTTGACATTCATGGGGAGACTTGTGTGTTAAATCTCAGTCTTTAACACTGCTGTAGACTGAAATGCCCTTGCACAATGATTGGCTCAATTTTCCATGATTCTTATTTTGATCAATCAGCCCATTCCAAATCAGAAGGAAGGCACTACTCTGATTAACTGGAAATTGGAATTCTCCTGAAGACATGCCTATGGACTTAAAATGAGCTGAGAACCAAAGTACCAAAACTCTGACTTAAGATTCCAAAATGCCCCTTATTGCAAGGGACTGCATACATTTCATTCCCAGAGTCACTTACATTCCACACAAATCTGGTGTCCTCTTACTTCTATTAGATTATAAAAAGCTATTTGAATCCCTCATCTTTTTAACTTTTTTTTTTCTGCATGACCAATTTTTTAGTACCACTGTTTGGTGCTTTTAAAAAAAAATTTAATAGGTTAGATCAGGGATTGGCAGCCTTTGGCACGCAGCTCGCCAGGGTAAACACCCTGGCAGGCCGAACCAGTTTGTTTACCTGCCTCATCTGCAGATTCGGCCGATCGCGGCTCCCACTGGCCGCAGTTCACTGCTCCAGCCCAATGGGGGCAACAGGAAGCCAAAGCCAGCACATCCCTCAGCCTGCACCACTTCGCACAGCCCCCATTGGCCTGGGATGGCAAACCGCTGCCAGCAGGAGCCGCAATCAGCCGAACCTGCCGATGTGGCAGGTAAACAAACTGGCCTGGCCCGCCAGAGTGCTTACACTGGCAAGCCACGTGCCAGAGGTTGCAGACCCCTGGATTAGATAGATAATTATATGAGCTAACAGTAAGCTTCCACTTCCCTTTTCCCACCTATTTTGAAACTCAGTACAGTAAAGCAACTCAGTTCTGACACTTGTGCTAGCAAAGAGCAAATTAATAGTTCATTTTCCCCTTTAAATCTGGACCTTTATCAGATTTCCCTCTTAAACTCCTTCACTATTTGCTTCATGAAAAGCATGAATAAGATTTGAGGCCTAAAGTCAATGGAAATTTTGCCAATCAGTTCTGTGGGAGCAGGATTAATCCCTAAGAACCAAATGGTGGGCCCAGTTTTTCCAGTGACTTCTGGCGGCTTTGCACCACTCTAGCTGCACAAAGAAGCTATAACCCAGCTCAAATCCTAGCACAGGAGATGGGGCAGGAGGAAAGGCGCAACCTCAGGATATTGCCTCATCCAGCTGATTCCCAGCTTCTGGAATGACTTTTGGGGACCATTAGCAGCCAGCATCAGATACAAGAGACTTAAAGCTGCCCTGACTTTCACCAAGGCCAGTACCCTCCAGCCTCATTACTGGGATGATGGCTGCAAGTCACCTTTGACTCCTCCACATGCCGAACCTGAGCCAAGCACAACTCAGCTAGTCCAGAGAATGGCCAATGGCTGTAGAGTTCCTAAGAATGGTTGCCCATTCAGTTTTACTCATTCCATTTGCAGCCTTGTGCATGACAAACAGCTTGCTTACTGTCTGCACTCTAGAGGGGAGGAGAGGGACTTCTTGCTACACACACACTCTTTTCTATAAATTGTAATGTGATTATTATTTTTTTAAGTTGATATCTCAAAACCTAGGTAGGCTAGGAACAAGCGTGATAGCCCCTTGGAAAGAGGAGATTCCTAGCTCCTCAGTGAGATTAAATATTAATTCTCATCCCTGATGGTTTACAAGCTACTGGATACTACCCCTCTCACTGGTGCAAGACTGCATAGTTCCCATCCTGAACCTTGCCTCAATGTCATTTGGAGGGGAAATTCCATATTTTTAGAGAGTGTGGAGGAAGAGAGAACTTTATTTTTTTTCATTTATTTTTATTTTTTTAAATAGTTAGCTCTTTGAAGTTGTTCAGAAGTTTTGAACATCATTAGAATTAGGCCTATTTATACTTCACTTTTTTTAACCAGAATAACCATTTCAAATTTTTTTACTACAATAGTTGTACCATTAGAAGCCCTAATGTGGATGCAGTTGCAGTGGTATAAAGATGACTTATATCAGGATATCAAAAAGACAAGGTATGTGAAGTAATCCCTTTTTACTTAACCAACTTCTGTGGGTGAGAGAGAGGTGCTTTTGAGCTACAGGGAGCTCTTCTTCAGGTCTGGGAAAGGTACTCTCTCACCATCAGAAGTTGGTCCAATAAAATATATTGCCCCACCCACCTTGTCTCTTTAATATCCTGGGACCTACATGGTTACACCTATGCTGCATGCTGATACCAGTATAATTCTTGTTCTTCCTGTACAACAATAGCTGTAACAGTATAAGGGACCCTTATACGAGAGCAGATGGACTGTATCAAGAAGATTAACAACAGCCTCGGAGAAACTTTGCTGTTTTCTGGACGGGATGATGGACAACACCATGAGGGTGTTGCCATACTTTTGAAAAGGAGTGGAGCAGTCCCTGGAATGGAAATCCATCAGTAGCAGACTTATGAGAGCCAGACTGAAAGGGAAACATAATAATATCACTCTGATTCAGTGCTATGCTCCAACAAATGACAGTGATGAAGAAGTAAAGGACAAATTCTACCTTACACTACAGGCGGAGTTAGAGAAAGTACCACGCTATGACCTAACTATCATCATGGGAGACCTGAATGCCAAGGTTGGTAAAGACAACACAAACAACAGAGCAATGGGAAGACATGGGTGTGGAACCATGAATGAAAAACAGAGAGAGGCTTGTTGATTTCTGTAATATGAATGACCTAGTCGTCGGCGGAAACCTATTTGAACATCGTGAAATTCACAAGCTCACATGGTGTTCTCTAAATGGCAGAGATAAGAACCAGATTGACCATATCTTGATCAATGGCAAATGGCAATGCTCGCTGACAGATGTGAAAGTGAGAAGGGGTGCAGATGTTGGCAGCGACCACCATCTTGTGACAGCCTCCATCAAGTTAAAACTGAGAAGTGTGGGTCCACCAAACAAGGGACACAGACTTTATAATATTGAAAAGCCAAAGTCTCTTGAAATACAGAAAGCCTTCGTTCTGCAGTTAAAGAACAGAGTCTAAGCACCTGCAGACCTTGATGAAGAGGAGGCGAATGCAGATGAGGAGATCAACAAAAAGTGGGACAAAGTAACAAATGTTATAGCCTCTTGGTGAGAGGAGATTCCCAGCTCCTCAGTGAGATTAAATATTAATTCCTAGCTTTATAAACAGAGCAGTGAAGCCTGACGAGGCTACAGGCAGAAGAGAAGGAAGGAGTGGATTACACCCAGCACATGGAATTCCATAGAAACTAGATGAGCCCTGAAGAAAAAAGTTTTAGACACAAAATCCAGAAGCAAAAGGACAAATACCACGAGCAGTATAGCAAGGCACACTGGGAGCTCAAACACCTTTGAGAGCGGACAAACAGCATTACATTGATAATCTGGAAATACAAGCAGAGGATGCAGCTGCTCGTGGTGAACAAGGAACCATCTACAAAATGACATGGCTTATCAGTGGTAAACGGCAGACACCAACAAACTCTCATCAGGAACAAACAAGGGCACCTACTAACAACCGAAAAAGAACAAGAAATGCCCTGGACAGAGCATTTCAAAGAATTGCTGAACAGGGAACTACCTAAAGAGGAATCAAACATCCAGGAGGCAGAGGAAGATCTTGATATCAACACAGACACCCAACTAAGATAGAGATCATTCAAGCCATCAAATCCTTAAAAAATGGGAAAGCTCCTGGCAAGGATAACTTGAATGTAGAATTGTTCAAGGTAAATCCCAAATTAGCAGAATCTATCCTGGCCCTGCTATTTAGATCAGTCTGGGAAAGGGAAAAAGTGCCAAATGAGTGGACCAATGGGGTTATAGTGAAGATACCAAAGAAAGGAACTTTCAGTGATTGTAATAACTGGCATAGTATCACACTGTTATCTGTGCCAAGCAAAGTATTGTGTAAAATCATAGTCCAGTGTATATCAACGGCAGATGATAGCATTGTCAGAAAAGAGCAAGCTGTTTTTTGGAAAGGGCGTGGATGCACAGACCAGATCTTCACTCTATGAAACCTAATAGAACAGAGCTTTGAATGACAAGGGCAACACTACATAAATTTCATAGACTTTGAGAAGGCTTTTGATAGCATTCACAGGACCAGCCTATGGCACATTCTGCGGGCATATGGAATTCCTTTCCATATAATCAACATAATCAAAAGCTTCTATTTCAACTTTACATGCAGTGTTGATCACAGTGAGATCAGTTTTACAACAGAAGACAATGCAAGAAGCATTAAATGGACACTCTTCTCATCCCTTGAAGACCTGGACTTCGCAGATGATGTCACTCTCCTTTCACATACCTAAATGCAAAGTTGCAAGCCCCAGTACTCATAGCCCCATAGAGCTCTGGGTCAGGCTGTGGTTTGTCCTCCTTGGGTGATTCCTCCCTGGCACAGTGGTCCTCCTGGCTCCAGTCCTGGGGTGGCCCCAATCAACCGCTTTGTCCCTCCCAGGCTCCAGGCTCATTCTCAGCTGCTTCATTACATGAGGGCCTGCTTGGTATAGCCCTCTTGTCTGGACCTACAGACATACCTGCCCTGTCACTCTTCTGCTCCCCAGGCCCCTGAAACAACATGCACTTCTTCTGCCTCAGAACAAGGTTTTAAAGGGGCCATGCTCCCTGAACTCCAAGGGTGTTACACTGACAAATCACTATAAGTAATTAACACTAGAACTATTTGTTGGAGTTTGAAAACAGACTAAGAACAAATAGGAACAGAATTCCTCAAGAATCTTCAGCAGAGACTGCAATTCATGATTTTTCAATCTACTCTCAAGAGACATGCTAAATGTTGTTTTTATGACTGAGTCCCACCAATAGTGCAGTGTGCAAAAGACTACCCACTGGCTTTGTGCTCTGTGATTGCCTCTGACTAGAGTTGTTAGTCTCTAACTTTCAGGAGCACTAATATTCAATCACAAAAAAAAACTTAATATCTACAGGAAAAAGAGATCCCCATCTCTTACATTTTATAAATTTAGGGATGAATTCATGAAATTTAAATGTCATTATGTGCACACAACTGTTGAAACTCTGTTTCCAACAGAATGTTTACACAGTTGTCTGGAAACATATTGTTTGCTTACTTTTCAAAGCCAACTTATATTCAATCCACATAGCCTCATGCATGAAATTTCAGACAAAAACACAGATGCACAAAAAATCCCAGGCATGCTATTATTTATTGTTCATATCCCAGAAGTACCTAGAGGCCATGATTGGCGCTCGATGCTGTTCTAATGTAAAGCAAAAAGGCAGTTCCTCCCTAGAAGAACATACAACAACATTTAAGATAAGACGCAACAAGTAATTGTAAATTGAAAAGAATGAGGGATAAACAATGAGGGTAAAAGAAACAAGATCATGCAGAGGCCAACTATGTGCACGGATAGATGGTTTTCAGTTGGTTCATGTCTTTAACATAATGAAATACAATAAAT